>NC_030432.2:2898394-2990894 GCF_001660625.3 Ictalurus punctatus
TAATGTGGGCGGGACAAACGCCGCTGCCGCTCGCGAGTCCACCGTGTTATATTACGGAGAGATGGGGAATATTTTCTGGATGTACTGTACTACGCTGAGGTAATGAATCATGTGACATTTGAAGATATCTGAACACCCGACCGGTGAGTAACAAGATAGATAATGCCGGTATGAAGATGGAGAATAGAATAAACATGATTTAACCCAAACATTTCCAGTAACTCCATGTGAAAATCTTCACATTTAATTTTCTAAACACACTCACACAAACAACAGATCAACACACAAAATAAACACTACCTACTGGTCAAAGCTAACAATAACATGCTAAAAAATGCTTACATCTAAACACCATTTATGCTACTTCTCCTCCAAATTTCGTCCAATCTTCACCAAATTTGGCGCACATCATCTTCAGACCTGTTTGAATAAAAGTTATCAAAGGAATATTGATATTCAAAACCATTCTTCTGCAACACACTGGCAGGATGTGATCTCAGCAATGCATCTACATATCATCATGAAACTTGATAAGTATCTTCAGGACCACACGCTGAATGTACCCAAGACACTTGATGGCATGTAACAACTTCTGGGTATTTTTCCTTATATCATTTAAAAAGAGTTTGTTCGAAAGTTCTTTTTTCCTATAATTCGCTGGGGTATGCTGAAGTGAACGCACACCATCATCTGAAATTCAAGTGTACTTCCTGTTGACCATCTTGGGTTTGGTCAAACACTGTTTTCTCGTTACTCCTCCTACAAATTATGTCCAATCATCAACAAAATTTGGCATAGATCATGGTCAGAGTAAGCCTCAAAACCATTATCAAATGAATGTTGATATTTAAAACGGTTTGTCCGTAATCTGCCAACGAATCTGACAGAGAAGTCTCCAAACAGGACGTGAGGCTGTATCTCAGCAACGACCTTGCACACTGGCACAAATCTTGGAAGACATCATCAGGACCATGCCCCGAAGCTATGCAACAAATTTTGTGACAGCACCACATACTGGTCAAAAATTGCAATAACATGCCAGAATTGCCTCCATCCAAGTGCCATTTATGCTACTCCTAATCCACATTTTCTCTAATCTTCACCAAATTTGGCTCACATCATCTTGAGACCTGTCTGAACAAAACTGATCAAAGGAACTCTGATATTCAAAACAATTCTCCCATAATGGACTGGAAAATGCATGAATCATTCTTGAATCCCTTTGACTATAGTCCCTTTGCCTATAGTTTGCCTATAGAGCCTATGGCTCTGCTTTCTTTGTGAATGGGTGCCTCACAGAGTCTGGGTGCTTGGCAGCTTTAATTATTATTATTATTATTATTATTATTATTATTATTATTATTATTATCATCTATTTGAAGAAACAAGCATAATTCTATGATTGATTGGGTCATAAATTGGGTGCAGGCCAAATTTCACTCATTTGCGCTCTGTTTCTGTTTTTTGGTCATAAACGAATCATCTATGTTGATGTGAGTGGAACCCTTTTCTGGTTCCAACGTGTTGTCCTCAGACCCGCTCTTAGGCCCCAGTGCAGGGACAATACTGTTTTTTTCCCTTACTTCAAGGACAGCCTTACATGTTCTGTCCCATTTTTCCACAACCCGGTCTTGTAGATGTTCATTATTTCTATCAAGTGTAATATGCAGTGAGTGAAGGCAGGATACAAATGGGATTGAAAAGCAATGAGACAATCAAGAAACAGAAAAAGCAACCCTCAGAAACGCAGGAAACAGTTGATTTTGGTTTTTGAGAAATATTAAGGCACAACAGGGTGCAAATCGATTAACTAATCAAGGACTTAACACAGGAAAGATGAACACAACAGAGAAACCAACCAATGACGGGGCAGGGCGGAGACTGAACTTGAAAGAACGTGGAGAACAACGAACGAACCATGGTCATAAACACGCAGCATATTGAGAGAGGGAATTCATGACACCGGCTTTAATTTAATAAATAAGCCACTTCACCCAAATACTAACTGAATACTACAGATGTATATTTTTAAAAGTTTTTTAATCCAAATCAATTGTGAGATGTAAAAATGTCCAAAGTCTCACCACACTTTCACTTTCTCTCCCATGATATTATTTTGATGCCCATTAGAGCCACTCCAGGGTTATGTCTTACAAATGAGGTGTGGATCTACAGTTACGGTTTAAGGTTAGGTTTTCCATGATTAGAGTTTACAATTACACCTAGGATCTAGGGTTAAGGTTTACCGTTGAGGTTGGGAACGTGGGTTAAGGTTTACCGTTGAGGTTGGGAACGTGGGTTAAGGTTTATCGTTGAGGTTGCGAACGTGGGTTAAGGTTTACCGTTGAGGTTGGGAACGTGGGTTAAGGTTTACCGTTGAGGTTGCGAACATGGGTTAAGGTTTACCGTTGAGGTTGGGAACGTGGGTTAAGGTTTGCCGTTGAGGTTGGGAACGTGGGTTAAGGTTTACCATTGAGGTTGGGAACGTGGGTTAAGGTTTACCGTTGAGGTTGCGAACGTGGGTTAAGGTTTACCGTTGAGGTTGGGAACGTGGGTTAAGGTTTGCCGTTGAGGTTGGGAACGTGGGTTAAGGTTTACCGTTGAGGTTGGGAACGTGGGTTAAGGTTGGGATCTAAGACTAAGGTTACAGTTAGAATAGGGTCTATGGTTAGATTTTCAGCTGTGTTTCAATTGAGTTTTGGTTCTAGGGTTAAGGGTTACATTTTAGATTGGGATCTAGAGTTACAGTTTACACTGGAGGTTACGGTTGGGATCTATGGTTACGTTTTACATTTAAGACTGGAATCTATGATTAGAGAGGGTTAGGATTTGCAGTTGAGGTTGGGGTCAAGGGGTGAGTTGGCTAGTTAGGGTAAGGATCTAGGGATATGTTTTCCAGCTGAAGTTTGGATCTTGGGTTTACAGTTGACGTTGGGGTTTAGGGGTGAGTTGGATAGTTAGAGTTGGGAAATAAGGTTAGGGTTTACAGTTAGGTTTGGGATCTACGGTTAAGTTGGATAGTTAGGGTAAGGATCTATGGATATGTTTTCCAGTTGAGGTTGAGATCTATGGTTAAATTTGATCGTTTGGGGTGGGGGTTGAGGTTAGGTTGTACAGTTAGGTTTAGGATCTAGGGTTAAGAGTTACAGTTAAGGTAATTCTGTGGGTTTAGGGTATAGGTTTAAGGTTTGAATCTAGAGTTAGAGTTTATAGTGTACGCTGTTGGTTAGTGTCTAAGGTTTGGAGTTTGTATCTAAACTCAAGGTCTGGGGTTAAGATTTGGGTATACAGTTAATCCTGGGATCTAAACTTAATGACTTACAGTTAGGGTTGTCTTCAATTTGATGTAATCTGGGGCTAACTGATCCACCTTCTCATCCTAACACTGTGAGTGGACTTTCCCTAGATAGGTTTCAGTTCAACTGTAAATCACATAGCGTACAAGTGAGTAAACAAAATTTAAGGAAGAAAGAAATATAATTTCACACACCTGCATCATAGGGATCAAAGATGCTTAAAAAAAAACTTCTGTACATTTGGCTCTACACTGTGTGTCCGTGTGTGTTTGCCAGCCAGTGAAGCACAAGTGTCTTTTATACATTCATGTAATTGCATTTCTTTCTTGAATTTTCTCAGTATCCGTGAGCCCGACAGAAGGTGCGAAAAAAAAAAAATAAAATTGGTATCTTTGTGTTTCTAAGAGACAGATAGAGAGGACTCATTGTTCTCTATCCCTGCTGTTTGAAATTGAAAGGAACGAGTAAGACAAGACGATCAAGGCAGCCAAACACACACACACACACACACACACACACACACACACACACACACACACACACACAAACACAGAGACCACTGCACAATGCTAGTGTGTTCTGTCCATCTGTGTTTATATAAACTCTGAACCCGAGACAGTTATGTATAGAGTCAATTTAGTGGCAGAAATATTAAACACATTTACAAGAAAATTATTAAAATGCAAGTAATATAACTATTGCCTTTTGAATGTTTGCTATGCCTTTGATTTTGTGGTAAGTTTTTAAAAACATCAATGTTCGAATAAATAATTAAGAAAGAGAGCAACAAAAAAGAAATCAGCAAGTACAGGAACGCAGAATCCAACAAATGCTGGAACTCTAAAAATAAATAAATAAATAAATAAATAAAAGATGCCTTCACACACACACACACACAACTCTAAAAAGCTGAAGAGATGAAAACAGAAAAGTCTCTGTGTATATGTGATGTGTGTATATTACATATACACATATATATATATATATATATATACACATATATATATATATATATATATATATATATATATATATATATATATATATATGTGTGTGTGTGTGTGTGTGTGTGTGTGTATATATATATATATACATACACACACATACATACATACATACATATATGTATTTGTGTGTGTGTGTGTGTGCGCCTTTTGCTCACCAGGTGCAGCATGTCGTAGATGGACTCAGACGAACGTTTGCTCTGTCGATTCCGCTTTAACACTGACATGACTGATCCTTACACACATACACTCACTCACACACACATACACACACCGCGTGCTGAGCCCAGAGCAGATGGGAAACACACTCACACACCCTCACTGTGCACTGATGCTGAAGACTGAATACAGAGACTCACAGATTCACCAGACTGGAGCGCTCGCTCTCTCTCTCTCTCTCTCTCTAAAACTCTTTCTCTAACTCTCCAGTTGCTCTCAAATGAAATACAAGACATAGAAAATTGTGATCGCAGTCCCGATGAAATACTGGAGTCGCTCTCTCTCTCTCTATTACTCTCTCGTTTGCCCACCTACGCACTCTACTTCCAAAGCAACAGCTTCGTCCTTCAAATCTTCTCTAACACTCTCTCTCTCATGCTGTCTTAATACTATCTAGCTAGAGTAGCTAGACAGACAGACAGAACATCTTTTTTTTTAACCTAGAAAAATAAAAGAAATGTAATACAGTCAGTTCAGCAAGAGACACGATTCACCAATGCATCTGATTCACCAAGAGACCTGATTCACCAATTTGTCTGATTCACTAAGAAACCCGATTCACTAAAGAGACCAACTCACCTGTGCATCTGATTCACTAAGAGACCCGATTCACCAATGCATCTGATTCACTTAGAGACCCGATTCACCAATGCATCTGATTCACTAAGAGACCAACTCACCTGTGCATCTGATTCACTGAGACCCGACTCACTAATGCATCTGATTCACTTAGAGACCCGATTCACCAAGAGACAAACTCACCAATGCATTTGGTTCACTAAGAGTTCACTAAGGGTCCTGATACGCCAATGCACCCGATTCATTAGAGACCTGGTACGCCAATGCACCCGATTCACTAAGAGACCTGAGTCGCCAATGCACCCGATTCACTAAGAGACTTGATCTGCCTATGGACCCGATTCACTAAGAGACTTGATATGCCTATGGACATGATTCACTAAGAGACCTGGTATGAATATGGACACGATTCACTAAGAGACCTGAGTTGCCAATGCACCCAATTCACTCAGAGACTTGAGTCGCCAATGCACCCGATTCACTCAGAGACTTGAGTCGCCAATGCACTCGATTCACTAAGGGATCTGAGTCGCCAGTGCACCCGATTCACTAAGAGACCTGATACGCCAATGCACCCGATTCACTAAGGGATCTGAGTCGCCAGTGCACCCGATTCACTAAGAGACCTGATACGCCAATGCACCCGATTCACTAAGGGATCTGAGTCACCAATGCACCCGATTCACTAAGAGACCTGATACGCCAATGCACCTGATTCACTAAGGGATCTGAGTCGCCAATGCACCTGATTCACTAAAGGACCTGAGTCGCCAATGCACCTGATTCACTACGGGACCTGAGTCGCGAATGCACCCGATTCACTCAGAGACCTGATTCACCAACGGACACGATTCACTAAGAGACCTGATTCACACAGAAATCCAACTCCCCAAAAGACCAGATTCAGCAAAAAAAATAAAAAAAAATCGATTCCCCAAGAAACCTGATTCACCAAGAGACCAAATTCACTAATGTACCCAATTCAACAAGAGACCCATATGTAATAAGTTTATGCCTATAATGAAACACTGTGCTATAAAGCTCTGCCATAATGATTTGGTAATTATAATGCCATGTTATTGATAAGTAATAGACTTACTTAGCTTTCCCATTCAATATTGTAACCAGCCTTCAGTGATAATGGTTTCATTTCAGTGCTACAGAGCTCAAATTTGTGCTTACAGAACACGTACGCCCCCCGCCTCCTGTTGTGTTTGTGTGTTTGTGTGTGTGTGTGTGTATAACTGAGCACTTTGTAAAAGACAGATTCATCTCAACGAGTACCAATCAATCCCTCGGTATAAAAGACCACGTCATGCATTCGAGCCAAAAACCTTCCCTGTGTGGGAGTTACAACAGTGTGTAAGTCAATGTGTGTGTGTGTGTGTGTGTGTGTGCGTGCAGGTGTGTGTGCCCTTAGGCTAATTATGGTGTTCTACTGCAGTCTAACCTCACTGACACAAACCCCTGCGGATAGAGGAGGGGGGAGTTCTGTAGCAGTTGGTGGAATAACAGCATGCTAAATCAAGATACAGATGCATGGACAGAAACGCTAATCCAACAGCTGTGCCATAAAAGCTGCAATAAGCTCTGAAAACATGTGTGGAACACAAGGAGGAATACTATCCTTGTGTGAAATTATTATTAAATATTACTACAATGTGTTACCACGACTCATGCACACAACGTATGCTGAGTCAGAAAGATCCGGGATCCAGAACAGTCATTAGATCCTGATTATCTTCTCGTATATACAGTAGATTTTTCTATATAGAAAGGTAGGAAGGCTTAACTGCTTACACTAACTAGCAGTTAGGACGTAAACTCAAATCAAAAAGGAGATCGACGTCACTGGCTTTCAAAGTAAATGAGCTAATGAGCCTATAACTGCAAAATGAATATGCTTGTTCTTGGAGACACTTGAGGTGTGGATCTGAATATAGTTCCATGTAGGCAGCAGAGCGTTGAATCCCAGAGACCTGCAAATACCTATTCTCAGCATGTGTGTGTGTGTGTGTGTGTGTGTGTGTGTGTGTGTGTGTGTGTGTGTGTGTGTGTGTGTGTGTGCGCGCCATCTATACGTGCATTGTATGTGTGTAATGTGTGTCTACCTATAGCTATAACTGCGATTGGACCACGGTAATATGCTAAAATATTGTTGCCTGGACTGCAGTAATGTACTAATAATGGTTAAATGGATATCATTCAAGTAAATCATTCATTCCTGTTCATTCTGTGACGCTTTATCCTGGCCAGTGTCACAGTAGGTCCAAAGCCTAACCAAGGAAGACAAGATTAAAGGTGGAAATATACCTCAGATGTAAACTGGAGAACCCGTAGGAAACCCTTAACAAGCAAAACAGTACAAAGGGTAACTCGAGCTAGAACTTGGGACCTTGAAGTTGTGAGACAGCAATGACACCCACTGAACCACCAAGCCACCTTGGACAAAGGTGCAGTAAAACACTGCATCAGGCAGTTGGAGATCTTTACCTTTTCATAGTCCCTGTACTCGCTAAAGAGCTCGGCGTCATCGTCCAGGCTGTCCCCAGACGTCTCTGATATGAGCCCAACTCCATCATCCAGAATGTCCTCTGGGAAGAAATCGGTACAGAGTGAGGCTAGTGTGGAAACACTCATTACTGTCATGGTGTTAACAAATAACTTTAACTGAATGACAGAAAGAACAAAATATTATGAACAATGAACCATTGACAAAAGTATAGGTATAAGATTACTGCGGAGACAAGGACACCACAAAGTGCATTGAATTCTGCAAGTAGTTCTCCTGGTTCTGACGGCAGTTGGCCCGGTTTCTCACGGTAGCCCAACTTGGTCCTGTAAACAAACCAAGTGAACCCAGATCTTGCCACGAATCCAACCTCATCCTCTTCTAATGGTTAATAAAGCATACCAGTTGCCTTGCCCTGGTGCTTCCAATCTGTCTCATTTTGATTCTGTGGGGTTTGACACACCATCTCAAGCAGGTTAAGATGGCTAACCAAAATACACCATAGTTTTTTTGGTTCTGACCCACTTTGCTCTTGCGAACTCTGTGAAAAGTCCAAGTTACCTCAAGTCCTTTTGTTTAAAATGCAAACAAACTCACCCTGATTCTGGTAGTCCTGCCAATGCCCCAACTTATCTTAGGTTTATCTGCTCAAAAAATAACTCCAGTTCCGATATATTCACCATGGTCCAGCCGAATCCAACACATCTCACCACAATTCTGATGGTTCTGAAAACAACTGCTGCATACAGCAGTTCTTCCAATAATCCAACTCCTCGAAAGTCTACTTGTTATAAAAACAATTCAAATCACCCTAGTTCTGATCTACTCTCCATGCTTCTGCTGGTTTAAATCCACAGATTGGAACTTCTGAACTTCTGGTTCGGTCGGTTTTGATGGCAACCCTATTCACCATGGTTCTGCAGCTGGTACTGCTGCTGGAAGCCCAATCTACTTTGCAAATGCTGTATATTAAGAGCCAATAAGTCAACTACATTCTTCTGGTTTTTAAAGCAAACAAACTTATAGCAGTTCCTGCTGGTTCCAACCCAAATCACAGTAGTTCTTCGGATTCTTACCCAATTTTCCCAAGTTATGCGAGTTCTGCAAGCAAACCCAAGCAAACTATCCCTTGTCCTTGTGGTCTTGTCCATAACCAGGCTCATCCACGTTCTCTTTGTACCCAGGCTAGTTCTATTGGCTTCAGTTATCCTTGAATCATTGCCTAGATGCATTAAACCCAGCATTTGACAATTCACCTGATTCTGCCTCTTCCAATCTAACTCAGCCTGATTTCATTGGCTCTGAAATCAACAGAACTTAGTACCAATGACTACCCAACTCGCATGGTTCTGCTGGCAACAAAACCCTGCTCATATAAAGGGTAGTCCCTTATCAGCATAAGGCAACCAAACTCATTTGGCTTCTATTGGTTTCAAACTAACACCAGTTCTTTTGGTTCTACCAATAACCTAACTTACTATATGCTAGATATGTTGGTTCTAAAAGGAGCTCAATTCACACTAGTTTGAACGTCACCATGGTTCCGTTGGATTTAATCATACTTTTCCTAGTTTTTTCACTAGCGTCCTCAAATTTCTTCAGTTTGGTTCTGTTGACTATAACACAATCAATCATGTCCCTGCTGCTTTAAAACAACAAACTGCCAGTCTGCTAGTTCTGCTGGTTGCAGTCAAACTCATCTTGTTCCTGTTGTTTCTAAAAGCCTACCAGAAAATTTGGCCAACCAAATGCAATGGTTCTGCTAATTCTGACGGTAACCCAATTCTACCCACTTTGCATTTGTTTATAATCTGATATACTAAACAAACATTTACAGTAGTTTCGCTATTTCAAACTCAAATCACCGCGGTTCTGCTGGTTCGGCCAATAATCCAACTCATTCTAGGTCTTTTAATTCTAACTCAACCCACGCTAGTTGAAACCTCATCATAGCGTTGCTGGTTTTAACCGCACCATCCCAAGTTTCTGAAAAGCAAACTATCTTACTCTGGCCATGCTGGTTCTGACAGGCCCTTCCAAGTTCTTCTGGTACCCCATGCAGGATCTGTTGTATCCTATAATATCCTAACTTATCGTGGTCCTGCTGCTTCTAAACAACTCACCATGATTCTTCCATTTTCCAACTCACCACTGCCCTGTTTCTTTTAACCCAACTCATACCAGTCCACATGGATCTCCTGGTTCGGACTTGACTTACCCTGGTTCTGGGAGAAGATGTCGGTGTAGAGTTGCTGGACAGCATCAGAGCGTCTTGGGGGCAGGAAACAGTGTTGTCTTCGGTCCACCAGGGGCAGTGTGTTCACAGTGAGTGAGAGAGATGCCTGAGAGAATGCCGTCTTCATATCGGAGAATGTCAATGTGCTGGAGTTTTTTCCATTCAGTTGTAGGATCTCATCGCCCGCATTCAAACCTGCATTGCCCAGCAGTCATTTCATTCTTTAATACACCATATTAAATGGTCTAAATACAGTTTCTCAGTCATCAAGGTTATTTTGAATGTGTTAGGACAATCACGAATAAACTCGTTTCATAAGATTCAAGCTCACAACACAGACTGTCTTGATTTAATCTTACTATTTGACATATTGATGATCAGTCCTGTGATTAATCATTTAGCCAGATTTAGTTCAAATAGTGGATTGAAAGTTTCACGAGAAGACTCATTGGTATCTAACTTTTCTCTCTCTACTGTTGACCCAGTTCTCAAGAAAGTATGAAACATCATCGATAAAACACACTCGGATGGATTTTAGATCCATATTTGCCAGCTTCCTGACACTGGTGCATCAATATAAAAAAATTCCATCCAAAACATGTCTTGACTTGTATTGAGTCTAACTGGGCACCATATGTTCCACAGCACATATATATGACACTGAAAACAATCGGTGTAAGGCTGGTATGATGGCACTGGAGGGCTATAACGTTACTTATTTTTCTTCTGAGTGGAGCATGAGTCAGCTGGCATGTCTGATCCGAGCTTGCCGAAACCCACAAAGCCTTCAATGCATGTGTTATGTAATGCTGTGTGGCACAGCAATAACACCCATTAACGGGAGCGAAAGAACGAGAGAGCTGGGGAGAGGAGAGAGAGAGACAGAAAGGATAATTAAGCAGAGAAGAGAAGTAATAAACCTTTGGCAAACGCTAATCCTCCTGCTTTTACGTCCGTAATGTAGAGCTGCTGCACGCTGTCGTCCTCCACCATAGAGATCGAGAAACCTGTCAGAAAGAGTATGACGTGAATTAGCACGCATCGGATCGATCTGAATGACAAACCGCACTTGCATACAAAGGATTGTTTTTTTCCCACAGAGACATCATACAGAGTAATTATTACCATAGCCGATCATGCAGGACTCATCCCTGTCAAACTGAATGACTTTCTTAATCTTCGAGCAGAGCTCGATCTCCTTGTAGAGCTGAAAATTGGAGAGAGAGAAAACGTCTCGATTTGCGATGCACCACAGAGAGTTTGTGAGAATGTGACAGGAACATGCACAGCAGGTAGCAAAGCTTTGCAACTGGACATTTACAGTAGAAGGAATAAGCAGAGAAAAAGGACACACAGGGACAAGAGAGACATCAGTAAATGGTGAGCTCTGCTTATTCGAGAAGATAAATTCATTAGTAAAGCCTGACATGCATACTAATTCTGAATTGAGGCAATGCTTCAGTCATTCCACTACCTCCAACAAAAAAATTCTAATAATAATTCCTATATCGTTTATCAGTCCTTCATTTAACAACGAAACGAATTCTTTCCGTTTCTAAGGTTGGATGAAACTGACTTCTGTGGGCCATATTCAGAGTTGAGTTAACTGCTTATAGTGAGGACTGAATTAAAATTTGAAATTAAATCCAGCTCCATTGTCTGACAGTTTGATGTAAAAACACTAATGTTTTGATGGGTTGGAAATACACTCAAATTCAAGGCCAATGTGACATACACAAATGTGACACTTAATTTATTAATAGCCCATGAAGAGCTGTTTTTCAGGAGTGAGAGAGGGCATTGAATTAACAAAAAAGCTAAACAAAAAAAAACATTGCTATTACTTTATTAATCTGACAACTCAAAAATAGAGAATTAAAATAATGTTAAAATCCTATGCAGACATTATGACTGACCTCGATTGTAGTATCTTGTACAATGTGCTGGATCAAGTGCTTTTTTTCTAGGCCGCTGAATAACGAGGTCCCTAACATGACTCTGAGTATAAGGCACTTAATTATTGACATAACCTCTTGACTTAAGTCGCCAACTCTGAATACAGTCCTATCTGAATATCCTGTCTACACACCTATCAATTCCTTTTCTTTTTTTTCCCCCCAGAATGCTGAAATGCCACGCATTTCAGTCCAATAATAACGCATACACTCAACGCTGGTAATTGCTCTGGCATCTCAATGACTAACAGCTGATAATGTCTCTATTAGTGTCTCTATGCATGAGGAATTGTTTGAATATACCAGGTCGTATACGTCTTCCTCTGGCTTGGGGATGTAGAACTGCACCTGTGTCTCAATCAGGAACTTTAAACGCAGGTAATGTTTGGTTGAGTCCAAATCATGAGCCTGGAAAACAAGAGATAGGGGGAGGTCATTTTTATTCACACATTTTTTGGCAATTCAGTTGTTTGTATTTGAATATTGGATGTGTGCAATTGGATTGTGTAAGTAAATGCATGGATGTGTAAGTAAATAAATGCCTAAATATCACAAAAACACACATTAATGCATGGATAAGCAGCAAATGCAATACAGAGTAATGGAATGGCTGGATGTTTAGCTGGCACTATTGTTACTCCTTCATGACTGCAAAAATGATATCTTAGCAAATAAAATATCTTAAATGTAGTCACATTGGTGACAGTGCCTTTCTAACACAAATATATTATTATTTATTTGTATTTATTAAAACTTCCTATTCCTAGTTTATTAAAGTCTCCTATTATTTTATTTGCAGATACTGCTTCAGTTACACTTTTTTTTTTTTACAAAAATAAATAAATACTTATCGATTTGAATGGCTGGCTGGAATATATAGATGGATGGAATGTATGGATGGAAGGATTATATGGATGGATGGATGGATGGATGGCTGGATGGATGGAATATATGGATGGATGGAATATAAGGATGGTTGGATGGATGGATGGCTGGAATATATGGATGGATGGATGGAATATATGGATGGTTGGATGGATGGATGGCTGGAATATATGGATGGCTGGAATATATGGATGGATGGATGGAATATATGGATGGTTGGATGGATGGATGGCTGGAATATATGGATGGATGGAATATATGGATGGATGGATGGAATATATGGATGGATGGAATATATGGATGGTTGGATGGATGGATGGCTGGAATATATGGATGGATGGAATATATGGATGGATGGAATATATGGATGGATGGATGGCTAGAATATATGGATGGATGGATGGATGGATGGATGGAATATATGGATGGATGGATGGAAGGAATATATGGATGGATGGATGGTTGGATGGATGGAATATATGGATGGATGGAATACATGGATGGATGGATGGTATATATGGATGCTTGGATGGTTGGATGGATGGATGGCTGGTATATATGGATGGATGGAATATATGGATGGTTGGATGGCTGGAATATATGGATGGATGGATGGATGGATGGAATATATGGATGGTTGGATGGATGGATGGTTGGAATATATGGATGGATGGATGGATGGAATATATGGATGGTTGGATGGATGGATGGCTGGAATATATGGATGGATGGAAGGAATATATGGATGGATGGATGGATGGATGGATGGAATATATGGATGGTTGGATGGATGGCTGGAATATATGGATGGATGGATGGAATATATGGATGGCTGGAATATATGGATGGCTGAAATATATGGATGGCTGGATGGAATATATGGATGGATGGATGGATGGATGGATGGATCGATGGAAGGAATATATGGATGGATGGATGGATGGATGGATGGAATATATGGATGGTTGGATGGATGGCTGGAATATATGGATGGATGGATGGAATATATGGATGGCTGGAATATATGGATGGCTGAAATATATGGATGGCTGGATGGAATATATGGATGGATGGATGGATGGATGGATGGATCGATGGAAGGAATATATGGATGGATGGAATATATGGATGGTTGGATGGATGGATGGATGGAATATATGGATGGATGGAATATATGGATGGTTGGATGGATGGATGGCTGGAATATATGGATGGATGGATGGAATATATGGATGGTTGGATGGATGGATGGATGGAATATATGGATGGATGGAATATATGGATGGTTGGATGGATGGATGGCTGGAATATATGGATTAATGGATGGAATATATGGATGGTTGGATGGATGGATGGATGGAATATATGGATGGTTGGATGGATGGATGGCTGGAATATATGGATGGATGGATGGAATATATGGATGGTTGGATGGCTGGAATATATGGATGGATGGATGGATGGGTGTTTAGACAAACTGAAGATTAGATACAAAAATGGATGTAAAATGGTAAATGGTCCGTACTTATATAGCACTTTTATCCAAAGTGCTTTACACTGTGTCTCATTCACCCATTCACACACACGCACATACCCACCCATTCACACACCATTGGTAGCAGAGCTGCCATGCAAGGCGCTAACTTGCCATCGGGAGCAACTTGGGGTTCAATGTCTTGCCCAAGGACACTTCGGCATGTGGAGTCACGTGGGCCGGAATCGAACCGCCAACCCTACGATTAGTGGACAACCCGCTCTACCACCTGAACCACAGCCACCCAATGTACTGTGGATGTATTAATAGATACATAGAGGGGTATGTAAAAGATTGATGGATGGATAGATGAGTGAATACATAGAATAGTTGGATGGATGCATAGCTAAAAATAGATAAATAGACCAACAGACAGACAGACAGGTAGAATAAAATAATGGATGGATGGATGGATGGACAGATGGATGGGTGGGTGGATAGACAAATAAAAGCAAAAAACCTGCAACTATTGGCTCTGATTTTTTTGGAAATATTAATGGCCCTTTACAGTATTTAAATTCAAGCTGTTTATACACAAATTTCAAGTAAAACATGACAGAAAACTTACTGATGAGGAAGTCATGTTACACACCTTGCAGATGATCTCGAGTGTGTCGAGTGCTGACTCTCCAGGCCGTATTACGGTGAGAATGGGACGACCGTCGGGCAAACACACCCAGGAGGGCGTGAGGCGGTCCTTCACCATGCCCGTCACACACACCTGCTCGTCTTTCTGCGGGACAAAAAAATAAACAGGCTGAAACACGTGCTAGAGTCTGGTCTCTCGTTTCTGTGCTAGATAGATGGATGGATGGATGGATAGACGAATGGATGGATTAGTTGATACATGAAAATATAAAAAGACTTGAAAATATTAAACAGACAGATGATTGAAAGAATGGTGAATGTAAAGATGGGCAGATGGTAGATTCAAGAAGAGACAGATGATTGACGGATTATTAGTGAGACTTGGATACGATGGATGGTTGGATGGATGGATGAAAGGTTACGCACCAAAATGGAGGTACTGATAGAGGGACAGATAAATGAAAGGGTTGATAGGATAATTAGATACAAAACAGATGGCTGGATATATCTATGTATGTACTGTATGTATGGATGAATGGATGGCTAGATGGATGGATGGATCTGATGGTAGATACAAGAGTTGATAAATTGATTGCTAGAACACATTATGGACAATGGAAGGATGGATGGATGGATGAATAGATCTATTAGTAGATACATGAATGAATAGACAAAGATACAAAACAGATAGAGATAGATGATTAATGGATGCATTGACAGATGGAGGATTAGAACAGTGGATGGATGGATGGACATAATTAGATAGAAAACGGATAGATGGATAAATACATACAAAAATGGAGGTACTGATGTATAGATAAATGAAAGGGTAAATCAATAAGATAATTAGTTATGAAACAAATGGATGGATGGATGGATACACAAACTAATAAATAGATTATTTGAAACAAGAACAGATTATGGCTGGATGGATGGACAGGCACATGGAAACGAGCTGATGAATGGATTGCTAAATACAAGAACAGATGATGGATAAACAGATACAATATAGATGACAGATACACAAATGAACATATGGCTTGACCAATGGATGCAATGCATTAAAGGATGTATAAGGGTGGATGGGCAAAGCTATAGATGGATGGGCAAAGCTATGGATGGATGAACATATTATAGATGAGTAAAACATAGCTGGAAATGAGAAATGGAAAGATCAAGGATACAGCAATGATGCTGAAAACGATTTTTGTTTAATAGATGGATGGATGGATGATTAGAGCTCACCACATTTCCTCTTGAAGATTCCTCCATCATTCCCTCCAGATCTCTCTTCACTGACTCCTCCCCTTCTGCAAACACCTGCAAACAAAAAGCAAATTCATAGCTTTCCCCCAACGGTGTGTGCGTGAGTAATGTATTCACACTGGAAAACTAAGACGTAATGCACTATTAATAAACAGATGACATCATTAAACGACCAAAAATGAAGTCATACTCGAAGGCTTTACTATGTAGTGGAGGTTGTAGATCCACCAGAGGGCGCTATGCTTTATATTTCACTGAAAGGCTCATGAGTACTAACGCAAAAGACACAATGCTTTTAAATCAAGGGAGTAACCATGGTATGGACATTGGGGGGTCCAAGCCCCTCCCCCTCCCCGTTTGAATTCACGTGATTTCTGAGTGATAGAAGCTCCCACAGCATGGGGAAATTGTAGGGTGATGTGGACGTCCTGTGCGCAAATGTATTCTCTGCTCCATAACCTACCATGAAACCTACCATACCAAATACAGCCGAGCTAAGATGTGTGCAGGGAAACCACAAACGCTAACATTTAAACATACAATCACGACTTTTAAACAAACTCAGAAAGGATGTCTACCTATGAAACTAAATTCAACACTATATATGTTGTAAATACAATTTCCCCACGGATGCTTCCAAGCAATGCTGTGCTGTCCATTGTGACGAGGTACCATTATTTTCCCAGAAGAGGAATGACTGACTTAGATGATCGTTTTAATTTGATAAACTGAATATTCTGTTTGTGTAACTGGTGTCATTTATTATGTTAATGTCATCATGCTGTTTAGCTTGCTATGTAATAAGTGTACAAAGTGTACAGCAATATATAGGGGTAACCTGAAACGTTAGCTATGTAAAGGGTACTGGAGTTTTCTTTTCTTAATTCTAAAGACAAACTGCCATCACTAGTTCTGAATGGATGACTACAATATGGCCACAACTCAGACGATAGTTCCATATCTCTCGCTGCCACGCTAGCACATCTTAGCATTATGCTGAGCCTTATATTTGTAAAATCACTTGGTTGTCCTTAGCCCAATTGTAGTGTAAAGGAACGAAATGCTGTGCAACTTTCCTCACTTTCACTCGCATTTATAACAGTCTGTCACAACGTGAGGGTTCACAACGACCTCGGCGGGAGGATACGCAAGTGAATGTAACGTTAATGGTCAAGAACTGACGTTAGCCTAGCCTACTTCGTAGGTGTGAAAATATCAAAAGTTAATTGACGTTCTTAAGAACAAACCAAGCCACAGTATGATGCCTTCTATACTAAGCGAAGGTTACCTACTATTTAGGTATCTAGTTACTTACTGTCTGGAAAAAAAGCTCGTATGTTCTGCTGCACTTTTCTACGCTTGGCTGCTGTCTCCATTTCTTACAGACTGAGCCGCTAATATACATCAACGGACATGCATTGAGTATGGGCGCAACCAAGTGTATAATTGGAGGGGGGGCACACACCGATTCTCCTTAACAAACGGAAATATATTAAAAAGGAATAGACACAAATAAAAAGAATAGATGAAAAGACAGATCCGTTGGCAGGGTTCATTAAAGGGGGACATATAGAAAATGTTTTCTACTGTATATTGGGGGGACAGATTGGAATTTCCTCAACATTGTGGGGGACACGACCCCCCCAAAGAATGTGTGGTTAAGCTTATGTTTTAAACCACTACAAAAGGTGAGGTACTGTGAGGTAAAATGAGGTAGTATATCAGAAAATAATCAATGATGCAGTGGTGTGATTAAATGAAGTTACTGACGAAGACTCTCTCATGGTGGAAGAAGTTACAGACTGTTAGTAGGCATGAAATGATTTCTACACAGTACATTCTAGACCAATATGGCCTCTCAATAATAGTAAAACCTGTGTGTGTGTGTGAGAGAGAGAGAGAGAGAGAGAACCTGCTCAATGCTGGGGTGTGTGTGGGTGTGTATTTTCCTCTTTGAGTTCGTCTCCAGTCCCCACAGTGAGGAGAAGCGACTTTTTCGCTTGCCAGTGGAGTGTGACATGGCGTGTGCTCTCCTCCGAACACCACTTTCTGTACGTGCTGCCACCTACGTGCACACACACACACACACACAGATCTTTCAAACACATTATTTTATTATTTTATATAATAGTTATTATAGTTTCACTCTCTTCCTCTCTCTCAATTTCCCTTACTTCTCCCTGGGATTCTCGTTTCCCTTCTTTTGCTCTCCCTCTGTTCTCCTCCACTCAATCTCTCTCTCTCTCGCTCTCTCTCTCTGCGTTCTCCTCCACTCCATCTCTCTCTCTCTGTGTCTAAGGTCATATTTACATTTTATTCTTCACAATGTAACTAAATAAAAGCACATAATCAATTCATTAACATAGTAAAACACACACACACACACACACACACACACACACACACTGTCTCTCCCACTCGAAGTCTCTCCCATTTTCGCCCACTTTCTTTGTCTTTTGATCTGCATGTCTCAGTCTTTCTTTCTTCCCCCCTCTGTGTGTTTCTCTCTCTCTCTCTCTCTCACCCTTTGTGCTGTTTCTCTCTGGAGGTTCAATACAAAAAAAGTTCAATACAGACTATAAAAAGCCTAAAATATCATCCAGTGTGTGAGGTGTGAGTGTTAGCATTTCAGAAAGCTCTTTATCCCCTGCTATCCCAGAATTCTCTCTACTGTGGCTGTGGGTGGCTACACACACACACACACACACACACACACACACACACACACACACACACACACACACAAACTATATCGACCAGCCAAAGCCTGAAGCAAATGTCCAGCGCGCACACACACACACACTTCGCACCAACGTCTAATAGAGGGAACGACAGTACTGAGACTAAAATAAATTAGAACTGAATCTTCTTGACCCTCAGTTTCTTCTTTCTGCAGAAGAAAATTTGAGAAGAGGAAGAAATGAGGACAGAGAGCTGAAGAGATGGAATACAGCCACGCATAACAGAGAATGAGGTAATGACCGAAAGTGGATAAGATTAAGGGATAACTAAGAGTGGAAGAGCGGTCAGACTGAGGATGAGGTAAAGACAGAGAAAGAGGACAAGATACATATTTCATTATGAAGGAGGTTGAAATGGAGGTATAAGATAAAGATGGAGGGATGAGGTAAAGATGAAGGGATATAGAAGGAGGATATGGGGAAACTCTGGGATTCCACAGAGTTGAGTAAGAGTTGGTGGGGAAAGATGGAGAGATGGGGATGAGGGAAGACGTAAGGATGAGGATGAAGTAAAGATGTAGGAAGAGGAAGAGGTAAACATTGATGGATGAAGGAGTAGAGAATGAAAAATGGAAGGATAAGAAAGATGGAGGGGTGGGGGGGGTGAGATACACATGAAGGGATACGGAAGGAAGAGAGGGGGAAACCGAGGAATTCCATGGAGCAGAGTTAACTGGATTGGTGGATAAGGGTGGTGTAAGATGTAAGGATGACGGAGAGGAGGTAAACATTGAAGGATGAAGGCACAGAGAAGGAAAAATTGAGGGACGTGAGAAGAGAACAAGGAGAAACCGAAGGACTCCATGGAAATGAGTAATTGGATGGGTGGATAAGGATGAGGTAATGATGGAGGGATGGGGGGGGGGGGGGGAATATTGAAGGATGAAGGAGGTAGAGAAGGGAAAATTGAGATATAAAGGATATTGAAGGAGGATGGAGTTAAATAATTAGATTAGAAGATAAGGATGAGGTAAAAATATAGCAATGACAAGGAGGTAAAGATTGAAGGACGAGGGCGTAAAGAAGGGAAAAACAAGGGATTAAATAAAGAAGGAGGGCTGTGGTAAAAAAAAAAAAAGGAGATGGGGAAACCAACATTCCATTGAGTTTAGTAGTTGGATGGATGGATGGATGAGGAAAAGATGGAGAGTTATACGTCAGATCCTGGGAGGAGGAGGAGACAGACGGTTCCAATGGAGAGTGAATTGGATGAGGAAGAGGTAAATGTGGGGGAATAATGATGAGGTGTGGATAGAGGGGGTGGATGGAAGTAAAGAGTCTGGGGAAGATGGAGGTTGGTCAGTGTGGTATAGAATAAGGACACAGTGAAGCCAAGGTGTCCCATGAGGAGGTAAGGATGGAAGGATAAAGTATGATAAAGATGAAGGGTCAAGGAGGAGGAAGCTGAGGTGTCCCATGGAAAGTTGAGTGAAATAATGAGGAGTTCAGGATAAGGAAGTAGATGAGGTTAAGGAAAAGAAGTAGGGATGGGGATCGATATGCAAGTTTCTGGTTTTGTCAGAACCGGAACAAACCCACTTGATTGTACAGCACATTTAGAGACATCCTTTAACCCAGCAACTTGAGGTGCAATTTCCCCAGGAAGCTAGGGTCAGGGATCATCGTCAACCATGATATGACACCAACTGGAGAAGATAGGGTTAAGGACCTTGTTAAAGGCCACAAATGTGGCAGCTTGGCAGTGCTGGTACTTGATCTCCCAAGCTTCTGATCAGCAACCCAGAAGTTTAACCACTGAGCCACCACTGCACTGCAGGATATGCCAGGCACATGTTCATACAATTCAGGATAGGTCCCCATCTCCATATGTCCAAGGCCAAATTAGCCTGAAGGTTCACCAGTATTGCCCCAACTTGTGACAGATGTGGACTCTCACTAGTCATGCTGTGACAAATTTTGGCACTGCCTTTAATTGTCCAGCTTCTGGATCTTCGGACAAAAGACTCCTATGAAGAGTTTTGTGGATCTAGGGTCATACACTAAGTAATAAGGTAAAGATGAAGGAAAGTGGTAACGACAGGGGGATGAGGATCGGGTAAAAGTGGACAGAAGAAATAGTAAGGTGAAGATCAAGAGATGGTCACCAGAGTATGTAAAGCGGAGACGGAGAAGCCTGTGGAGAGTTTAGTGGATGAAGGGAAGGTAAAGATGCAGAAACGGAGAGATGATTTAAGGGTGGAGGGATGATCACCAGAGCGTGGAAGGAAGACACCGAGAAGCCGAGACGTCCCATGGAGAGTTTGGTAGAGCGTGAGGCCACTGAGAGAAGAGGCTTCGGATTGGGCAGCTCCTCTCCCTGCAGGCTGCAAAAATAACACCTCAATCGGAACAAGTCCACGTTATAACACTCCAGATTCTGCTCCCACACTGAGATCTGACAGAGAGAGAGAGACAGGGACAGAAAGACAGGAAAATATTAGTAGATCCTCCTCCGTACAGCCCCTCCTTCATTTCGATCTCTCCAACTAAGGTTTCTAGAGAGGCTTGCCTTTATCTCCTGCCTAAGACCATTTAGCCCCACCTCCCTCTAGCTCCTCCTCCTCCAACTTTACCTGTTCCAGAATGGTTTTCCTCTTCTTGGTATCGGTGACGGAGGCCAGCTGCATGTCTCCCATCTTCTTCATCTTCTCATCCATGTCGATCTTCTGCTCCAGTTTTCGGATCTCGGAGCGCAGGAAGCGTACCGTGTCATCGCGGTGATGTTGCCGAGCAACGGCGGCCGCGCATGCAGAGTGGATCGCTGTCACCCAGTTCTCCACCTCTGTCTGACTACATGTCTTTACAGAGACAGATATACAGGTGTATACAGTGTGTTCCCAGTAAATACAGAGAGTGTATAAGTAGAAGTGCTTCATGAATGAGGAAAAGGCAAGGAAATAAGAATGAGGTGCAGGGATGACTCATATGGAAGAGATAAAGATGGAGGGATGGTCAATCAGGCCTGGGAGGTGTCCCATGGTGTGATTACTGGATAAGCAAAAAGTAAAGAAAAAGCCGAGAAGCAAACATGGTGGGATGTAAAGATGGAGGAGGTAATGCTGAAGGAGAGATTATGTGAATGTGGTGGGAGAAATGGTAGACATTTGTAAAAATGAAGACACAGATGGATGTTTTATAAATGGAAGAATAATGCAAAGATGGGTGGAGGAGTTAAAGGAGGAATGAGATTAAGGTACAGGGAGCAGATCATGGATACATGAGGATGAGGTACAAGCAGAGGAATGAAGTAAACATGCAGCGATGAGAACATGAAGAAATGAAATGAGGATGAGGTTCAGAAAGAGGAATGCGTTAAAGATGGTGGGAGGAGAACATGGAGAAACGAGGAGGAGGTTCAGAAAGAGGAATGAGTTAAATACTGCATGGTGGGAGGAGAACATGGAGAAATGAGGATGAGGTGCAGAAAGAGGAAGACTGAAGAATGGTCACCTGAGTGTGAAAGAAAAAGATGGTGTGCCACAGAAAGTTGAACAGTTGAGGTGGAAGTGAAGACAGAGAGATGGAGGAATACACTATGTACTGTTTAAATCAATAACTCACTTTATTGTACTTTTATTATTTATGAAGATCGCTGTCTAAGAAATATTATTTTACCTGGAAAAGGTAGGAGTCTCCCATTGAGTTGCTGAGGCAGAAGACAAAATCTTTTTTCGGGTGCTCAGGAACGGCCTGTGCGATGCTGTTTTCCGCCCAGACGGCATGCTTTGGGATGCTGGTGTGATCGATTCCCGAACGCCCGTCCGTCTCATAGAAAAACAGAGTGCATCCTGGGAAAAGGGGCACAATGGGTAGACACAACAACATAATATCACTACTCTAGTCTTTACATTATACTGAAATTGTACGAGGGCAAGTTTTTATAACCTGGTGGGGACCGAACAATCAAACAGGGATCGGAATATCTGACTGTTTTGACCTTAATAATCAGCTGTACATGTCAATATTTATGTCAATGGAAGGTCCCCACCAGGATAGTAAGACACACGTGTTTGTGTATATAAACGCATAAGCAAGCTTTTCTGCTCTCCAGTGGCCAACGGTGAGAAGTGCAGGCTGGTGTCTGTCATGAATTCTTCACCATCACGGTTACAGCGCTCACTAACACACATACCAAATGACTCAATCTTAGTTATTTGTTAGCTGTTGAAGAAGAACTCATGATGTATTATGAATTTGTACCTTGAGACCAATATTTGACGTTGCGTGGATAAATTCTAGTTAAGAACACGTCATCATAATGTGCAAATTTGGCAGCAAAAACGTGACAGCCCTAAATGTCGGCACCTTTTAGCGAGACCCAGTAGCTCTTCCACTTGCGACGAGCAGCGAGCTCCACCTTCTTGTTCTTCTTGTGCACGAGCAGGTTTTTCACATTAAGACGGCCGGCTTTGCGTACGCAGCCTTCGGTCACACCGGCAAGTGCCTCCGTCTGATTGGCCGAGCTCAGTTCGTCACTTAGAGCCGACGCCCCTTCCTCCGGAGTCTCTGCCCTGCAGCCGCTCTTCTCCAGCTCCTGCCGGAAGTTCTCGTACACGCCCTGTGTTAAGTGATTCAACAGATCGTGTTAATTCTGTTTCGTAGGATTTTGTTACGTCATGCTGGAGTTTCAAGTTATCCAAGCGATGACGTCCAACAAAGCTTCCCGTTATTAACAAATAAAAGACAAGACAGATGTGAAGAATTCCACAATGCTTAAATATCACAGCTGTTTCGGCAAATGTTTTGCTTCCTCATTAATAAATTACATGAAATCGTTGTTTTTAAATAACATTCTAGACCCACACACACATTAATTATTATTGCTAGAATTTCACAGTGCTTGTGTTTTTTTCTACCACCACCCCACCTTACAGAAGACAATACGGACTTTGTTAGCATTATATAAAGTTGCGGGGTTTTTTCCTTCTGCTCCTTTTCTGAGAGAAAATAAGAGAAGGAAAAAAAGAGAAAGCACATATCATGTGGTTTTCGAATCATTTCCACACACTGTAGCCTAAAAATGATTTATTTCCGCATAAATCAATGTCATATGTTTTTCTAATTGCTGTTTAGTGGTGTTTATCACACAGTGTAAAGTATGTTACATTGCAGTTTAATGTACTAAAAGTGGTTTTCCTGTAATACCTGCACGCCGGAGTCAGGTGTGTCTCCACTGCCCCCTGCTGGTGTGGAGTACACAGACAGGGCCTTGTAACGGCGAGACGGGAGCTCACACACACCACCGTCTCCAATCAAGCCATCGATCCCGCTGTCCTCCAGCTCAATGATGTCCCCTACTGTCACGTCCTGTACAAACGGAGACAGAGACATGCTGCATTCACATACATGTACATCTGTCTGTCTTTCTCTCAATCCCACACTTCCTCAGCACTTCTCATACCGCTTCCGCCGGCTCTTTCGGGTTGCGTGTTGATTTCTCAGTAGGGAGCATCTTAAGCTCTGAAAACTGATCATATTTGGGACGCAGCGTGTCTGAGCACTTCAATGGCTCCCTACACTGCTGGCAAGGGCTGATGGGAGATTACCCACCAAACCCAGCATCTACCCAGGGTCACATGACCCAAGCAGGCAACTTAGCATGCTATTCATTTCTAGTGACTAAGGAATACAAACACAAATACTGCAACAACACACAAAAACTTTCTTTCAGACATGAATAATCTCAAGCAAACTTTGAAATGCTTCTCTTTCTCCCCCTGTCTCTCTCTCTCTCTTTCTCACACACACACACACACACACACACACACACACACACACATATTTTCTGTTGTGTTCCCATGTCACTATGCTCATTAGCATGAGAAAGGAAGCAAGCAGCTCACACAGACATGTGTCTCCTGAACCAGAGAAAAAAAAAGAAAGCTTGTCAAAAAGGTACCAAGCACAGTCACAATGTCGCATCATCCCCACCGGGCATGCTGCAGGATTCATCCACAAAAGGTACTGGTTCAAATCCCAGCAAAATGTGTTGTATTAAATGTAGTCCATTTCAAGCTGCTCTCTTTACCCTAGGTTCACACCAGCAAGCCACAGGTCGCTCGTGTCGCTTGTAGTTTGTCTTTTCTGGGTGTGTACTGACCACTTAAATGGGAACTAAATAGGAAGGAACTAAAGTTGTGCATGGGGAAGTAAAGAAACGTTTAGACCACACACACCACCAGGATTGGTCCGAAGAATCATTTGAGCCACCCATCTGGATTTACATCTAATTTGAATAGTACTAAGAAAATCAATTCAAATCTCACCTGCCGCTGTCACGGAGCATGAATAAACATAGAAAAGAAATGGTCAGCTGTCATCGCTTGCTGATGTGAATGTCTTAACTATCTTGAGGTCATATTATTTGAGCTGCATGATTGCAGCTAAGCATTTTAGACACTTTGCAAAAACACACTGTACACAAAATTCTCCTTACAGCAAATATGAGTTTGGGTTTTTTGCATGGAAGAAGTGACAAGGCTAGGGCAGCTAACAAGTGATACCTCTGTTAAATTGCATATTTGCTTCAAATGACACTGCTAGTATTTAAATTCTTCCAGCATCCATATTACAATTCCAGCTTCAAACTGGGAGAGGAGACGAAGGGGATGTAATTATACCAAACTGGGTAAGCAAAAAAGTTATTCTGTTTGTCCAGGATAAACATTCTGCTACAATATTCAATTATAATATTCAGCTATAAAATTCAACTTCGACTTTCACCTACAACATTTAACTGCAATATTCATCTGTAAAACTCAAGAACAGATTCAACTATAACATTCAACTACAATATTCAAGTACAAAATTCAACTACAATATTCAAGTACAAAATTCAACTGCAATATTCAGCTACAGAATCATCTAGAACATTTAACTACAACATTTAACCACAACATTCAGCTACAAAATTTAAACTACAAAATTCAACTATAATATTCAACTATAAAATTCTACTACAACTTTCAGCTACAACGTTTAACTACAATATTCAAGTACAAAATTCTACTGCAATATTCAACTATAAAATTCATCCACATCATTCAGCTACAATATTCTGTTACAAAATTCAACATTCAGCTATAGAATTCACCTACAACATTCAACTCCAAAATTCAAATACAATATTCAGCTACAACATTCAACCACAAAATCCACCTACAACATTCAACTCCAAAATTCAAATACAATATTCAGCTAAAACATACAGGTACAACATTCGTCTGCAAACCTCTGCACAGACAGTAACCTGTCTGTTACTGTCAGTAAACTTTATCTAAACACTATCTTGTCAAGATAGTTTTAACCAAATTAGAACTCACTGAAATACTGAAGCTTACTTGGATGGTTTGTGCCCGCCTCCCTGGCATTGCTGCCTGGTGACTGGTCAAACCTTCTGACAGACAATGAGATCGGCGGCAGGGCAGTGTGAAAGCTCCATAGGTGGCACCATCATCCTCGCATGGAGACAGCATCTTGTCCTCCAAACTGTCTCTGCATACAGCTCCACCCTTGTGGCGTTTCTTGGCGTAGCTCTGCGGTGTGTAAAGCTCACCCAGCGAGTTAGCACGGGTGACATCAGTGATGTTAGCATTGTCCGTGAGATCTTCTGTGCTTGTTAAGCGCTCCAGACTTGCATCAGACAGAGATACCTCCAAAGAGTCATCTCTCCAAACGTCTGCAGATTTGGAACGCTTTTTCTTGAAAGAACCGGCGCCATCTGGCGGCTTGGAGGTGTCCTGCGTACTTTGCTCATTGTCAGCATCAACAGCAGGAATGTCAGCCGAAGTGTTGTTACACGGCTCGTGAGCTGAATCCTTGTGGAAGCTCATAGGCCGCAGATTCATAGCCACCCGGTCCACCCAGATGGGGGAGCTGAAGTGCGGCAGTGCATCAGCGTCGTCAAACGGCTCCAGGCCATGCTCAGCAAGCGACTGTGGGATGCTGGGAGTGCTGCTGGAGCGTGTGCTTGTCTCCGAGTTACGGTGCTCGGGTTTTCTCCGGTACGACTGCTTCCCCGATAGACGCAACGATCGGGACACTCGCTTCCGTGACAGCTGTCGTTCACGGTCGCCATAGAAACTGTGGCTGCCATACTGGCTCTCCACGTTACCCATAATTCAAATTCTGAAACACATACAACACCATATTTACAGATTAGGACTGGCACTTTTCTATGTTTTTTTTTTTTTATGCAGGTACTAAAAATAAATGCATAGTTTAATTTAATTCCTATGATCTATGATGCCATGTCCAAAAGCAGGATTAAAAACAGCATAACCATAGCCATAAAGAGGATTCCCTGCTCATGAAGCGCACTACCTGTTGTGTGGCAAGGATGTCATCAGCATACTGTATTAACCTCTGAGGACTTGATCCTGAGTGTGCAACTGTGTTCCTCTGGCTTTTACGGAGTCACCATAACCTGAGAAAGAGGAGAAACAGTGGAGAAAAAGCATCAGACACAGAAAGATAACCATTTAAATGTTGTATCCCAAATGTCATCTGGGTGTACCAATGGTACCATCTATTGTACAGCCATTTGTCATATATAGAAGCCTGGGATGCTGAAAATCACAAGGAGCAGATGCTGCACAAGTGATCTATGGTGCAGTGTTTGCAATAAATACTGCTTTCATACAGCCATTGTTCCCTGCAAAAGAGTTCTTGCTGGATAGGCCTGGTGGAACCACTGATCCCTGGTGGTTGTTCAGGGGGTCATAGAACCACAGTAATACCAAGATATACCATAACATCTGCTACAGTTCCTTGAGGAAATGGGCACCCATTACTAATTAGAAAGGTATTCGGTGACATCTGCTGCATTGAGAAGGGAAATATTTATCTTGTAGAACCTGAAGGAAGACGCTCACGTGGCAGTAGAGCAGGCTTCTCAGTGTAACATGCCACTAAGTGATGAAGACACTCCTCATAGAGTTGTATGCCACAGTAGTTCATCAGAACGTCTCAAGAGTGATTCAAACTATCTGCAGGAGCAGGCGGGATTTGTTCAATTTTATTCATTGAGTGGGCGGGAATGGGATTAGCCATGCAAATATACAGTGTACAAAATGTTGTCAAATTATATAACAAAAATTATATATTGCTATATACAGTTTTAGAAATATGTGTCAATCTCGTACTGGATGAAGCAGTGACACAGATCAGCTACAGTAATGCACATTATACATATAATTTAAGAACGGAATATAATTGAGGGCGGAATTAATGCTAATTAGGGTTGCCATTTATCTCCACCCCCCTAAACAGAACAAGCTGACGCATGAATATGCTTCATAGCTTCCTGACAGCTATACTTTCCCCTGTCTCCAAGGTGAAAGAGAGACATCAGTTTTCACATCTCTCTCACTCTCTCTCTCGTTCCTCAGCTTCTTCCATTTCTGTGCAGTTTCTGTAGACCATAAACACACCCCAATCAGAAAGCACTGCCCATCCCCCGACCTCTTACTGTAGCAACAAGTGCAAACCTGAGGTACTTTTTTTCATGGTAGCTGTAAGTTAGCTAGCTAGCTTTATAGGGAAATTGTTGGCAAATATATTTTCAGTATTTGAAAGTTATTCTGACTTGTTCTTTTTGTAATATGTTGACAGATTTGTTTTGAGAGCAGAGTCATCTGGCTTTTTAAAAAAATCCCCTTTTCTGTCATTTATTTCTTGCTGTTGTCAACCACTTGTCTGTCTGGAATGATTGCCTGTCATTTGTGCACGTCGGCTTGCTTGTTCGCTCCCTCTCTTTCTCACACACACACGGTATCAGCTATGTTCATCTTCACACACTGCTGAAGATCATGAGTGTGTTACACTTGAGCCTGATCAATTATGGATGAGAGAAAATTCTCTTTGAAGTTCGGTGAGAAATCCAAACACAAGGCTTCCCTCCATCTCACTCACTCTCTCTCTTTTTACTCCTCTCTCGCTCCTGTCTAAAGCTCTCAGGCATTTTTCTGGCCCTCTGCCTGAAGTGAAGTAACCTGCTCTGGGATGCATCAGGCACAGCAACACTAGCTTTATATCTTTATATCCTCTCACTGTTCCATATCTTTCTATCCATCCATCTATCTACTTACCCATCTATCTATCCATCTACAGTATCTCACAAAACTGAGTACACCCCTCACATTTTTGTAAATATTTGATGATATCTTTTCATGTGACAACACTGAAGAAACGACACTTTGCTACAATGTAAAGTTGTGAGTGTACAGCTTGTGTAACAGTGTAAATTTGCTGTCCCCTCAAAATAACTCAACACACAGCCATTAATGTCTAAACCGCTGGCAACAAAAGTGAGTACACCCCTAAGTGAAAATGTCCAATTTGGGCCCAATTCGCCATTTTCCCTCCCCAGTGTCATGTGACTTCTTAGTGTTACAAGGTCTCAGGTGTGAATGGGGAGCAGGTGTGTTAAATTTGGTGTCATCGCTCTCACACTCCCTCATACTGGTCACTGGAAGTTCAACATGGCACCTCATGGCAAAGAACTCTCTGAGGATCTGAAAAAAAGAATTGTTGCTCTACATAAAGATGGCCTAGGCTGTAAGAAGATTGCCAAGACCCTGACACTGAGCTGCAGCACAGTGGTCAAGACCATACAGCGGTTTAACAGGACCGGTTCCACTCAGAACAGGCCTCGCCATGGTCGACCAAAGAAGTTGAGTGCACGTGCTCAGCGTCATATCCAGAGGTTGTCTTTGGGAAACAGACATACGAGTGCTGCCAGCATCGCTGCAGAGGTTGAAGGGGTGGGGGGTCAGCCTGTCAGTGCTCAGACCATACGCCACACACTGCATCAAATTGGTCTGCATGACTGTCGTCCCAGAAGGAAGCCTCTTCTACAGATGATGCACAAGAAAGCCCGCAAACAGTTTGCTGAAGACAAGCAGACTAAGGACATGGATTACTGGAACCATGTCCTGTGGTCTGATGAGACCAAGATAAACTTATTTGGTTCAGATGGTGTCAAGCGTGTGTGGTGGCAACCAGGTGAGGAGCACAAAGACAAGTGTGTCTTGCCTACAGTCAAGCATGGTGGTGGGAGTGTCATGGTCTGGAGCTGCATGAGTGCTGCCGGCACTGGGGAGCTACAGTTCATTGAGGGAACCATGAATGCCAACATGTACTGTGACATACTGAAGCAGAGCATGATCAGTATGCAGTATTCCAGCATGATAACGACCCCAAACACACCTCCAAGACGACCACTGCCTTGCTAAAGAAGCTGAGGGTGAAGGTTATGGACTGGCCAAGCATGTCTCAGTCCTAAACCCTATTGAGCATCTGTGGGGCATCCTCAAACGGAAGGTGGAGGAGCACAAGGTCTCTAACATCCACCAGCTCCGTGATGTCGTCATGGAGGAGTGGAAGAGGACTCCAGGGGCAACCTGTGAAGCTCTGGTGAACTCCATGCCCAAAAGGGTTAAGGCAGCGCTGGAAAATAATGGTGGCCACACAAAATATTGACACTTTGGGCCCAATTTGGACATTTTCACTTAGGGGTGTACTCACTTTTGTTGCCAGCGGTTTAGACATTAATGGCTGTGTGTTGAGTTATTTTGAGGGGACAGCAAATTTACACTGTTACACAAGCTGTACACTCACAACTTTACATTGTAGCAAAGTGTCATTTCTTCAGTGTTGTCACATGAAAAGATATCATCAAATGTTTACAAAAATGTGAGGGGTGTACTCACTTTTGTGAGATACTGTATCTACCTATCTACCTACCCATCTGTCTATCCATCTACCTATCTATCTACATATCTACCCATCTACCTACCTACCTATTAATCTATCTATCAATCTACCCATCTACCTACCTATCATTCTATCTACCCATCTGTCTATCCATCCACCCCTCCACCCATCTATCTATCTATAATTAAAATAAAATTAAATAAAGCAATACCCATCAATATCTTTATCTCCCCATCTCTATAACTTTCTCTGTTCTCTCTCTCTTTTTTCAGTTCACTGTGCTTAGTAGTCAATCTGCCCATTCTTCTCTCTTATTCTCTGTAAACCTCTACTTGTTTGTTTGCAATTTACCATCTCCACTGCGCTTGCTCTGTGTGTGTGTGTGTATTAACAGGGCCCTCTGTTCCCTCTAATGTACTCTCTTATCCAGACAGAGCACACACTGTGTGGACATGCAAATATGACACACACACACACACACTAGAGAGAACAATGCAGTTTCACATGGATAACCCATAGAACATTTGGACACTTACAGGAACAGTTGAACAACGGAAGATTATCATCATTATCACTAATGATACAATATAAATATCCCATCATGCACTGCTTCTGTGTTCAGGAAATAACTGGTGCAGTCTTGTCAGGTGATGAACCGTCTCAGGGCAATCTGAAGGGGAGAAACGCTCACTGTATTTGTAGGCTCGTTCTAAACTGAAGTGATGAAACACAGTTCCCTCAAAGGGCTCCTCAACAAAAGACAACCAGGATGAAGACTTCACTCCCAGGACTGTGGTTTTTAAGAAAGAAAGAAAAAAAGAAAAAATATTGGCAGAAAGAAAGAGAAAGAAAGAAAGAAAGAAAGAAAGAAAGAAAGAAAGGAAGAAAGAAAGGAAGAAAGAAAGAGAAAAATACTGGAAGAAAGAAAGAAAAAAAGAAAAAGAAAGAAAGAAAAGTATTTAAAGAAAGAAAGAAAGAACGAATGAAAGAAAGACAAAGAAAGAAAGAAAGATAGAGAGAAAGAAAGGAAGGAAATTTTCTGTGACTGAAGTAATGAAATTTTTTTTTAAACAGCTAGAACGAAAGAAAGAAAAAAATATTGGCAGACGAAGAAAGAAAGATAAAAATGTGTTTGTGACTGAAGTAAAGAAATTATTTTTAAAAACAAGAAGAACAGAAGAACAAAAGAAAGAAAAAAGAAAGAAAATTTGTTTGTCACTGAAGTAATGAAATCTTTTTTTAAAACAGCTAGAATGAAAGAAAGAAAGAAAGAAAGAAAATATTGGCAGAGAAAGAAAGAAATATGAATTTGTGACTGAAGAAATGATTAAATATTTTTTTTTAAATATCACGGAAGAAAGAAAGAAAGAAAATATTTATAAGGAGTGTGCACTTCCACTACATGCGAGTTTAATCAAAGCTGCTGATTGGTCAGCTGCACTAACGGCCATTATGACATCATAATCTGGCAGCTGGAATTCAAATTTCCAAACATTCAGCCATTCTAACTATAACACACCCTAAACAGGACGCTACGCACGCACACATTTACACATGGATACACAACTGGGGTGCAATTTAGTGTAGCCAATCAGCAGAGGTGGGAGGAAACCGGTGAACCCTGAGGAAACCTACACGGATATCCAGGGGAAAGTTACGAAACTCCACACTGACAGCAAGACCAAATGAGAAAGAAGGAGATGTGTGAGGAATAACAACACTGCACTCACCTCTTATACACTGTAATTACAAAACACAATGAAGAACAAGTGCATGTGTGTGTGTGTATATTGAGAGGCTCTGGGGTGTAAATTGAGGGTCGCTGCTGTGCTGTTGTCATAGCAGCCGCCCTGCTGGGAAAAGACACACACATACACACTCACCGATGTGTCATGACATCAGCGGAATTCCCCCCACCCAACACACACACACACACACACACACTCCATCACAAACTGGCACCATCATCAGCCAAGGTCACAACCCTGACGCCACACTAACAAAAAAAACAACTCCATACATACACACAGAGAGACTGAGACAGAAGAGCGAAGAAGAAAACAGGAGAAATCCACAGTTTTACACATATTTATCTTTAAAATGAACATCCAATGATGTCCAAGAATTTTAAGACTATTTTATTTTAGTATTAACTAGTACTGATTGACATTTTCACTTTGGTTAATGGCTTCCTACATTTCCCATGATGCCCCGTGTTCTACCTGCTGATAGCGCTGTCAGTGGGATTTAGCTCGTCTCTTCATCTCTATGTAAAGAGAGTGATGCAGCGGCGCTTTATTCGTTTAAGTCATCCGAGCTCTCTCAGCTCCTCATCTGTAACTTCAATTTTCATACCAATTCCCCCATCACGCTTGTCATCTCCTAGCCTCTTCCATTACTCATGTTGCAATGCATTCTGGATCTCAGAGTCCAACGTTTGGACTAAACTCTTCTCTACTTCTAGGCTGTGCATTTCATTAGTATGACTATGAATATCACAGGAAAGTGGGGAAGTGAATCTTACAATATTTATCCTATTGTACGGCAATGTAGCTGTGCTAGCAATAACACTGTCCCCGTGTCACGTTCAATTCTATTCAATTTTATTCATAAAACGCTTTTAACAACGGACATTGTCTCAAAGCAGCTTTACAGAAACATATAAAGACAGGATATGGATTTTAAGTGTGTGAATTTATCCCTATTGAGCGAACCGGTGGTGACGGTGGCGAGGAAAAACTCCCTGTGACGATAAGAGGAAGAAACCTTGAGAGGAACCAGACTCAGAAGGAAACCCTTCCTCATCTGGCTAACAAACACGAACCACGACCACAAACAGCACATCTGATTTCTTCCTCTTCCACCACAACAATTTGCCTGTGATCACACACACTTATTAATTTAAATTATTAATTATGTACATTTATGCTTATGGCTCATTTGTCATGTTAACAAACTCCAAAACAAACACTTTACAGTCTGTCCTGAAGATGTCGGAAAACTGACTGCTACAAAGCGCTGACACTGGAGACTCCTTCCATAAATGTGAAATAAACCTCTCCTTACAGAGAAAAAATTTTATTTAAATAAATGTTCATTATTAGAGTTTCTTTTTTTATACGATCCATATATATATATATATATATATATATATATATATATATATATATATATATAAAATATATATTATATATATACTTTATATATATATATAATATATATATAATATATATTATATATATACTTTATATATATATATATATATATATATATATATATATATATATATATATATACACACACACATATACACACACACACACATATATATACATATATATGGATGGATTGTCTCCATATATATGGAGCTTCTGTGAATGACTTGTTACTACAGCTGCACTACTGTCAGAGCTGCTGTTCTAGAAAATTCACCAACGCCTTCCGACCAATCAGAATCCGCAATTCAATAGTGCTGTGGTTTAAAAATATATCAACAGAACATGTTCGTAACTAAAGAATTTCCCCTAAAGAATCATAGTAAAGACGACAAGACACCCGATAATAAACTAAACATGGACTCAAAATGGTGGGCTTGGATCGACTTAAAATGGAGGACTGACGACTTTTTTCACCAGCACAGTTCATTCTAGCCAGGCTTTACCAAAAACATACATCTCTTTTCAGTAGGGTGCACTATCTATCTATCTAACTATCTATCTATCTATCTAGTGTGTGTGTATGCTTCGTGCCACAGTGAAGCGAAGCAGACTGTACAGCTTTATGAGCACATTTTGAAAAGTGCTGACTCATTGCACACGCAGCACTAAATGAATTGGGTCATCCTTAACCCTGGAAAATCTGGGATAAGTCGAGCAACTCTATATTCAAGAGACGAATTCACCTGGCAAAAAATATGCCAACGCTGCTAATGATAATAATAACTACGCTAATAATACCAGGCTAGCAAAATGGTGGTTGGTGAAGGAGGTCTTGCTAACTGGGCATAGTTAGTGAGTGATGTTAATAAGGCAGACGTACAAAGATGAAAATAAAAAGGTTTGCTTGAAGTTTAGGGTTGTTTGAAAATATCATTTGCACTCTATGGTTAGAATTCGATAGATGTATATATATCATTTTACCAGCCACTTTAATAGAAACACATGCACACGTGCTGATTCATGAAACTGTCCAATCAGAAAATCATGTAGTAGCAGCGCAATTCATAAAGTCACACCGATACAGGTCAAAAGCTTCAGTTAATGTTCTGACTAAACATTAGAAAGGGGGAAAAGGTATGAACGCAGTGACTGACCATGGCATGGGTGTTGGTGATGGGTGGTTTGAGTATTTCGGAAACTCCTGGGATTTTCACACACGGACTCTAGAGTTTAAACAGAATGGTGCAAAAAAAAAAGCGTCCAGTAAGCAGCAGTTCTGTGGGTGAAGGAGCAGTTCTGTGGATGAAGGAGCAGTTCTGTGGATGAAGGAGCAGTTCTGTGGGTGTAAACACCTTGTGGGTGATGGAGCAGTTCTGTGGATGAAGGAGCAGTTCTGTGGGTGTAAACACCTTGTGAATGAAGGAGCAGTTCTGTGGGTGAAGGAGCAGTTCTGTGGATGAAGGAGCAGTTCTGTGGATGAAGGAGCAGTTCTGTGGGTGTAAACACCTTGTGAATGAAGGAGCAGTTCTGTGGATGAAGAAGCAGAGTTTTGTGGGTGAAGGAGCAGAGTTCTGTGGGTGAAGGAGCAGAGTTCTGTGGATGAAGGAGCAGTTCTGTGGGTGAAGGAGCAGTTCTGTGGATGAAGGAGCAGTTCGGTGGGTGTAAACACCTTGTGGGTGATGGAGCAGTTCTGTGGATGAAGGAGCAGTTCTGTGGATGAAGGAGCAGTTCTGTGGATGAAGGAGCAGTTCTGTGGGTGTAAACACCTTGTGGGTGATGGAGCAGTTCTGTGGATGAAGGAGCAGTTCTGTGGGTGTAAACACCTTGTGGGTGAAGGAGCAGTTCTGTGGGTGAAGGAGCAGTTCTGTGGATGAAGGAGCAGTTCTGTGGATGAAGGAGCAGTTCTGTGGGTGTAAACACCTTGTGGATGAAGGAGCAGTTCTGTGGATGAAGAAGCAGAGTTTTGTGGGTGAAGGAGCAGAGTTCTGTGGGTGAAGGAGCAGAGTTCTGTGGATGAAGGAGCAGTTCTGTGGGTGAAGGAGCAGTTCTGTGGATGAAGGAGCAGTTCGGTGGGTGTAAACACCTTATGGGTGATGGAGCAGTTCTGTGGATGAAGGAACAGTTCGGTGGGTGAAGGAGCAGTTCTGGGGATGAAGGAGCAGTTCGGTGGGTGAAGGAGCAGTTCGGTGGGTGTAAACACGTTGTGGGTGATGGAGCAGTTCTGTGGGTGTAAACACCTTGTTGGTGAAGGAGCAGTTCAGTGGGTGAAGGAGCAGTTCTGTGGGTGAAGGAGCAGTTCTGTGGGTGTAAACACCTTGTGGGTGAAGGAGCAGTTCTGTGGATGAAGGAGCAGTTCTGTGGATGAAGGAGCAGTTCTGTGGGTGTAAACACCTTGTGGATGAAGGAGCAGTTCTGTGGGTGAAGGAGCAGTTCTGTGGGTGAAGGAGCAGTTCTGTGGGTGTAAACACCTTGTGAGTGAAGGAGCAGTTCTGTGGATGAAGGAGCAGTTCTGTGGGTGTAAACACCTTGTGGGTGATGGAGCAGTTCTGTGGGTGAAGGATCAGTTCTGTGGGTGTAAAAACCTTGTTGGTGAAGGAGCAGTTCTGTGGGTGAAGGAGCAGTTCTGTGGATGAAGGAGCAGTTCTGTGGGTGTAAACACCTTGTGAGTGAAGGAGCAGTTCTGTGGATGAAGGAGCAGTTCAGTGGGTGTAAACACCTTGTGGGTGAAGGATCAGTTCTGTGGGTGAAGGAGCAGTTCTGTGGGTGAAGGAGCAGTTCGGTGGGTGTAAACACCTTGTGGATGAAGGAGCAGTTCTGTGGGTGTAAACACCTTGTGAGTGAAGGAGCAGTTCTGTGGATGAAGGATCAGTTCTGTGGGTGTAAAAACCTTGTTGGTGAAGGAGCAGTTCTGTGGGTGAAGGAGCAGTTCTGTGGATGAAGGAGCAGTTCTGTGGGTGTAAACACCTTGTGGGTGATGGAGCAGTTCTGTGGATGAAGGAGCAGTTCTGTGGGTGTAAACACCTTGTGGATGAAGGAGCAGTTCTGTGGATGAAGGAGCAGTTCTGTGGATGAAGAAGCAGAGTTTTGTGGGTGAAGGAGCAGAGTTCTGTGGGTGAAGGAGCAGAGTTCTGTGGATGAAGGAGCAGTTCTGTGGGTGAAGGAGCAGTTCTGTGGGTGAAGGAGCAGTTCTGTGGGTGAAGGAGCAGTTCTGTGGGTGAAGGAGCAGTTCTGTGGATGAAGGAGCAGTTCTGTGGATGAAGGAGCAGTTCGGTGGGTGTAAACACCTTATGGGTGATGGAGCAGTTCTGTGGATGAAGGAACAGTTCGGTGGGTGAAGGAGCAGTTCTGGGGATGAAGGAGCAGTTCGGTGGGTGAAGGAGCAGTTCGGTGGGTGTAAACACGTTGTGGGTGATGGAGCAGTTCTGTGGGTGTAAACACCTTGTTGGTGAAGGATCAGTTCAGTGGGTGAAGGAGCAGTTCTGTGGGTGAAGGAGCAGTTCTGTGGGTGTAAAAACCTTGTGGGTGTAAACACCTTGTGGGTGAAGGAGCAGTTCTGTGGATGAAGGAGCAGTTCTGTGGATGAAGGAGCAGTTCTGTGGATGAAGGAGCAGTTCTGTGGGTGTAAACACCTTGTGGATGAAGGAGCAGTTCTGTGGGTGAAGGAGCAGTTCTGTGGGTGAAGGAGCAGTTCTGTGGGTGTAAACACCTTGTGAGTGAAGGAGCAGTTCTGTGGATGAAGGAGCAGTTCTGTGGGTGTAAACACCTTGTTGGTGAAGGATCAGTTCTGTGGGTGAAGGAGCAGTTCTGTGGGTGAAGGAGCAGTTCGGTGGGTGTAAACACCTTGTGGATGAAGGAGCAGTTCTGTGGGTGTAAACACCTTGTGAGTGAAGGAGCAGTTCTGTGGGTGAAGGAGCAGTTCTGTGGGTGAAGGAGCAGTTCTGTGGGTGAAGGAGCAGTTCTGTGGGTGTAAACACCTTGTGGGTGAAGGAGCAGTTCTGTGGATGAAGGAGCAGTTCTGTGTATGAAGGAGCAGTTCTGTGGGTGTAAACACCTTGTGGATGAAGGAGCAGTTCTGTGGGTAAAGGAGCAGTTCTGTCGGTGAAGGAGCAGTTCGGTGGGTGTAAAAACCTTGTGGATGAAGGAGCTCAAAGGAGAATGGACAGACATGTTCAAGCTAACAGAAAGGCAACGGTAACTTAAATAACCACTCTTTACAACACTCTTTTTACACTCTGGTGAGCAGAATAGAATCTCAGAAGGCTTTTCTAAAAGTAAACTATGATGCAGGATGTGCTTTGTGTCGCAATCACAATTTTCTTTCAGTGTCCAGGCTATCAGAATTTTCCTTTCATAAATATATTTCGCATTTTATCTTCATATGTGGGAAGACAAGGCACTGGATTTGTTCGATCGATTGTTTTCCGTACACTGATAATATAACAGTATTATTTTTAGACTGTACTGACATTATTACATCTCCAAATAAGTTCACTACAGCTGTAAACAGATGTTACGTGCAGTGTGATACGGACGTGGACTGGACTTGCAGATGTGACGCGCATTTATACACGTTTTGTAACCGCTGGATAAAGTACGATTATAAACTCAGCTGGTTGCTGAGACGTTGTTAGCATGAGGGCATCCTGTCCGACATACACTTTTCCACTCTGACCGCCAGTTATTTTGGCATTATTTATACTTTCGTATACAGTTTTGGCACCCTTATACCATCCAAAGGAAAGAAGGAAGGAAGAAAGAAAGAAAGAAAGAAAGAAAGAAAGAAAGAAAGAAAGAAAGAAAGAAAGAAAAATATTGGCAAAGAAAGAAAGATAAAAAAAAAATGTGTTTGTGACCGAAGTAATGGCGAAAAAAATAAAAAGGAGAAAGAAAGAAAGAAAGAAAGAAAGAAAGAAAGAAAGAAAAATAAAAATTTATATGTCTAAGAAAGAAAGAAAGAAAGGAAGGAAGGAAGAAAGACAGAAAGGACAATAAAAGAAAGAAAGAAAGAAAGAAAGAAAGAAAGAAAGGACAATAAAAGAAAGAAAGAAAGAAAAAGAAAGGACAATAAAAGAAAGAAAGAAAGAAAGAAAGAAAGAAAGGACAATAAAAGAAAGAAAGAAAGAAAGAAAGAAAGAAAGAAAGAAAGAAAGGACAATAAAAGAAAGAAAGAAAGAAAGAAAGAAAGAAAGAAAGAAAGGACAATAAAAGAAAGAAAGAAAGAAAGAAAGAAAGAAAGAAAGAAAGAAAGAAAGGACAATAAAAGAAAGAAAGAAAGGACAATAAAAGAAAGAAAGAAAGAAAGAAAGAAAGAAAGAAAGAAAGAAAGAAAGAAAGGACAATAAAAGAAAGTAAGAAAGAAAGAAAGAAAGAAAGAAAGAAAGAAAGAAAGAAAGAAAGAAAAATATTGGCAAAGAAAGAAAGATAAAAAAAAAATGTGTTTGTGACCGAAGTAATGGCGAAAAAAATAAAAAGGAGAAAGAAAGAAAGAAAGAAAGAAAGAAAGAAAGAAAGAAAGAAAGAAAAATAAAAATTTATATGTCTAAGAAAGAAAGAAAGAAAGGAAGGAAGGAAGAAAGACAGAAAGGACAATAAAAGAAAGAAAGAAAGAAAGAAAGAAAGAAAGAAAGAAAGAAAGAAAGGACAATAAAAGAAAGAAAGAAAGAAAAAGAAAGGACAATAAAAGAAAGAAAGAAAGAAAGAAAGAAAGAAAGGACAATAAAAGAAAGAAAGAAAGAAAGAAAGAAAGAAAGAAAGGACAATAAAAGAAAGAAAGAAAGAAAGAAAGAAAGAAAGAAAGGACAATAAAAGAAAGAAAGAAAGAAAGAAAGAAAGAAAGAAAGGACAATAAAAGAAAGAAAGAAAGGACAATAAAAGAAAGAAAGAAAGAAAGAAAGAAAGAAAGAAAGAAAGAAAGGACAATAAAAGAAAGTAAGAAAGAAAGATACAAAATGTGTTTGTGACTGAAGTAATGGCGAAATAAATAAAAAGGAAAAAGAAAGAAAGAAAGGACAATAAAAGAAAGAAAGAAAGAAAGAAAGAAAGAAAGAAAGCAAGCATGTGTCTAATAAAGAAAGATTGGACAATGAAAGATAGAAAGCAAAGACAAGGAAGGAAAGAAAGAATGATGAGTCTAATAAAGATTGGACAAAGAAAGAAAGAAACAAAAACAAACAAAGAGAGAATTATATGATTCTAGGAAAGAAAGAAAAAGAAGAAAGAGAAAGAAAGAAAACTATATGATTCTGAAAGAGAAAGAAAAAAAGAAAAAGAAGAAAGAGAATGATATGATTCTAAGAAAGAGAGAGTGAGAGAGAGAGAGCGAGCGAGCGAGAGAGAGAGAGAGAAGTGTGTGATTATAAGGAGTGTGCACTTCCACTGGGAGGGACTTTACACTCAGACCCCCATAACGTGCTGCTGCAGCTCCGACACTGAGATACTGGAACTTCTGCCACAAGTCTGTGTGTGAGAGAGACAGTAGACCCTCACACGGCCAGATGAAGGAGTCTCTTGTTCTCTTCTGTGATATGTTTCATAAGACCCTCAGCTGGATATACTGACGACATCCAAAACAAAAACAGCATTTACAGCAACAAAAACAGATGTTCTTATGCAATCCACATATTTATCTCCCCTGTCTGTGCATGAGGCTGTTCTGATCTCACTCAGGAAGTCTTCCAGCTCTACAGAACTACACTCAATACTCGCCGAGATCACCTCACATACAATCCAAAACTCCGTTCAAGTCCTTCAAGATGTTCATCAAAAAAAAACAAACGGTGTTGGTGTTTAGCATCGAGCTCTATGACTAGCACTTAATAATCCAGGTGTTCATCGTATTCTCGAATCTGATTGGTCAGAAGGTCTTGATTCATTCTTTCAGACATTAGATACAGCTGCGGGCCAAATTACAACCGTTTAGAACCTCTAGATTAATGCACTTATTGTAATACATTATCATTTCTATAGTAACTGCGCATTCACAAGGCCTCCACGTAATAAATTTTTTTATTACATTTTAAAATGTTATTTAACAAAGAATAATGTAAAATTGTTGATATGGAAGGAGTCTCCGGAGTCAGTGCTCGGTAATGGCGTGCGTCCCAGTAAAACAATAAAATAAATAAATAATTTTTGGGGGGAACAAACAAACAAACAAAAAAAAAATCAGATAAGTTGCTATAACAGAAGTGATAAGTGATGGCAGGAACCAACTCGTTTCCATGACACTAAATGTAACTATAAATGGTTAAAACGTACAACGTGACAATAAAAATCAGTCGTCAATGAGGAACTTCAGCACTTCAGGCTGAGCAGTTATTGGAAAACAGTCAACTTTGCGGTAGTAACTTGAAAAACGATTTCTTTAATTAGTGCTTTTTATCCATTTATAGTTACATTTATTGTTGTGAAATAAGTTACTTCCTGTTATCACTTATTATATAGTAGCTATAAACAGTCATCTCGTTTTGTTGTTTTTTTCGGAAATCAGTTCATCAGACTCCCAAAGCGGTTCAGCTTTGCATAAATAATTAACATATGCAAATTAATATGACGTAACCCTAACACTAATGTCCTGACTGGGAGACTGGGGCTAATTCAGGAGCGTGCACTGCTTCAAAGCTGCTCTTTGAATTAAGAAGTATTTGTAACACGAAGCGTCCCGCCTTCTCTCAGACGTGCAGCCAACAGAGTTTCACAAATCACGGCGGTGTGTAGGCCCGCGGCCGACTTCATTAAAGACGAAACAAAGCTCAATGAAACAAAGCAAAAATGCAGGCACGACAGAAGCACGAGCGCGCTGTTCGTCTTTGGAGAATGAATGAACAATACGCGCGATTGTGTGCAAAATGAATAACTCGCTTCAATTCGGACACTTCAAAGAAAAGGGCGCGCTCGTACACGGCGAACGAACGCACGGACTGGACAGCTAGTTAGACGTACAAATCTCAGCATTACAACGGGATGGGAATTTAGTCCTAAAAACAACTAACGCTAACCTGCAAAACGTGCGCAAAATACCTTAGAAACATTTCTAACACTATTAACATTAGGATCTGAAAAGCGATATACAAAGCGCTAAACACTGGAGGCTCCCCGTATCCACGGTTACTTGCGAAGATCGCTGGATCAGTTGCTCCGTAACGCAACTGCATGGAGGCCATGTTGTGACACTAAACCAAATTTGCAGCGATGATTACAACTACGAAACTACAGTGTCCTCGCTTTATTTCAGCACGCCCCACCTTCGAATTATATCGTATTAAAATGGTCTGTTTTTCATTTACACATTGCGTCCTGCTTTTGTATGGCATAGTATTATAATTGACAACAAATTTAATAAATAAATAATTAAATCAATAAAAAGGCATAATGTCCTTCTCTGACAGAAAAATCTGGCAACCTCAGCTGCACAAGGTGTGTAACACAACTCTGAATAAGTGTAACTTTTCCCCACATAAATACTGACGTAGATTCTGAATACAGCGCTATATTATTAATGTTATTTGACTGTTTTAGTATTATAGATCCACAGAGGAATATCATGAGATGGAAAGAAACGTTCTAAGGCAAAAAATGAAGTATCTAAAAGTAGCAATAATAGCTCGAACCCCTCTTTAAATGTCTACAATTTAACACATTGGTCAGGATGAGGAGATTTAGCTACAGCATGCAATAAAATATTGCCCGAGGTTCATTTGCATACTGCAGCCTTTCTGCAGTGGATCAGTTTCGCAAAAGGCCAAGAATATTGCGATAATTAAACGATATATTGTGCACATCTGTTTGAGCAGGAAAATCATGCAGGTGTAAATGAACCAACTAGATACAGCAGCTAACTACAAGATTTTTATTCATTATTATTTAAATACCATGCCAAAGGATGCCCTTGGCCTTGACCCACAGGTGGATGACATCGAAGCCGGAAATGTATGTTTGCAATTTCCTCTAAACAAATAAATACATAAATAAATAAAATGCATGCAGTTCAAGCGGGTCATCTGTAGCCTAGCAGCTTAGCATGATCCGAAAACGTGAACATGAGCACAAGTCATATGCAACACTGTAAATGCCTGGAAACGCGCGGCAGACACAAATCACGGCGTGTTAATCAGGCGTGGAAATCAATTTCACGTGCGACTTACGGTCTCGTGACGTCGCGGTCGGTGTCATCATCCGTTCACGCAGATCACGGTGTGCACCATGACGGCCTCGCCTTTAATAAACGCACCTAGAATTGTTTACATAATAATACTAATTGTTGTTGTCATCATTTGAATCTAGGCTGGGTTAGGAATGAACGCGCGTGCCATTACGGTCCGGTTTTCCCAGCACGTGCAGAGTATAAGTAACATCTGGCGCGTTTCCCTGCGCGCGCTGAGCATGTGTGTGCGTGCGTGTGCGTGCGTGTGTGTGTGTGTGTGTGTGTTGTGCCGTTTCCATACACCGCTGCGAAATGGGGGAGGAGCCCGCGGCGCAGTAGTCGCTTGGCTCGGCGACGGCGCGCGCATCCAATCCGCAGCACGCGCACACTTGTTGGGTTGTAGTTGCTAGGATTTGTGTGTGTGTGTGTGTGTGTGTGTGTGTGCGTGGCGGGTTATGTGTGAAAGAGAAACGATGCAATATATATATTTCGGTTAACACCGGGGCGTGGCAACGTGTGTACCACAGAGTAGCAGATGAGGCCCTTATAATAAGCTCCGCCCCAATCACCCCCCCCCCAATATAAGGTAATTCATAATAACAATTTATATATATATATGAATAATATCGATATAATTAATAAGAACTTGCACACACACACTCAGCTGTAGAATTATTGGCACCCCTTATATGTATGTAGCCAACTATGTAATGATGTAGGAAAATAACCAGCAACCCAGTGGTGCGTTGTGGCCTTACGCACAGTAGATTTACTGTTACCATTTGGTAGAAGTTAATACATTTCCAGTAACAGCACAACCAGAATTTGTATTTAGGCTATTAAAGGACATTTCAGGGTTCTCAAGTGGCAACGTAAAAAGGTATAAAAAGATCACAAGTTTGAATCAACAATGACAAAGCCATCCGTGGCCAGGAGGTCCAAGGGAGCAAAATTGGCCATACTCTCTCTGGTGGGAGGGGTATACTTTCTCTCCCCTGTCAATCACAGTGACAGTAGCCAATCCTGTGCATCTGTGAGCTCGTGTATGCAGAAGAGAGCAGATAGTGTCCAGTGTTCAGTCAGCCAGCATACAATCATCTAGTGTTCAATCATCCAGCATACAGTCATCCAGCGTTCAGTCATCCAGCATTCAGTCATCCAGCATACAATCATCCAGCGTTCAGTCATCCAGCGTTCAGTCATCCAGCATTCAGTCATCCAGCATACAATCATCCAACATACAATCATCCAGTGTACAGTCATCCAGCATACAATCATCCAGTGTACAGTCATCCAGCATACAATCATCCAGTGTACAGTCATCCAGCATACAATCATCCAGTGTACAGTCATCCAGCATACAATCATCCAGTGTTCAGTCATCCAGCATTCAGTCATCCAGCATAAAGTCATCCAGCATACAGTCATCCAGCATACAATCACCTAGTGATCAGTCATCCAGCATACAATCATCCAGTGTTCAGTCATCCAGCATACAATCACCTAGTGTTCAGTCTTCCAGCGTACAGTCATCCAGCATTCAGTCGTCCAGCGTTCAGTCGTCCAGCGTTCAGTCGTCCAGCATACAATCACCTAGTATTCAGGTATCCAGCATTTAGTCATCCAGCATACAATCATCCAGCATTCACTCATCCAGCGTACAGTCATCCAGCGTACAGTCACCTAGTGATCAGTCATCCAGCATACAATCATCCAGCGTTCAGTCGTCCAGCGTACAGTCGTCCAGCGTTCAGTCATCGAGCATTCAGTCATCGAGCATTCAGTCATCCAGCGTTCAGTCATTCAGCGTTCAGTCATCGAGCATTCAATCATCCAGCATACAATCACCTAGTATTCAGTCATCCAGCATACAATCACCTAGTGACCAGTCATCCAGCATACAATCATCCAGTGTTCAGTCGTCCAGTGTTCAGTCGCCAGCGTTCAGTCTTCCAGCGTTCAGTCATCCAGCATATAATCATCCAGCATTCAATCATCCAGCATACAATCATCCAGTGTTCAGTCGTCCAGTGTTCAGTCGCCAGCGTTCAGTCTTCCAGCGTTCAGTCATCCAGCATATAATCATCCAGCATACAATCATCCAGCATACAATCATCCAGTGTTCAGTCATCCAGCGTTCAGTCATCCAGCATTCAGTCATCCAGCATACAATCACCTAGTGATCAGTCATCCAGCATACAATCATCCAGTGTTCAGTCGTCCAGCGTACAATCATCCAGTGTTCAGTCATCCAGCATACAATCACCTAGTGATCAGTCATCCAGTGTTCAGTCATCCAGCGTTCAGTCATCCAGTGTTCAGTCATCCAGCATACAATCATCCAGTGTTCAGTCATCCAGCATACAATCATCCAGTGTTCAGTCGTCCAGCGTTCAGTCTTCCAGCGTTCAGTCATCCAGCGTTCAGTCATCCAGTGTTCAGTCATCCAGCGTTCAGTCATCCAGCGTACAATCACCTAGTATTCAGTCATCCAGCATACAATCACCTAGTGATCAGTCATCCAGCATACAATCATCCAGCATACAATCATCCAGCGTTCAGTCGTCCAGCGTTCAGTCGTCCAGCGTTCAGTCGTCCAGTGTTCAGTCGTCGAGCGTTCAGTCATCCAGCGTTCAGTCGTCCAGCGTTCAGTCGTCCAGCGTTCAGTCATCGAGCGTTCAGTCGTCCAGCGTTCAGTCGTCCAGCGTTCAGCCTTCCAGCGTTCAGTCATCCAGCATATAATCATCCAGCATACAATCATCCAGCGTACAATCATCCAGTGTACAGTCATCCAGCGTTCAGTCATCCAGCATTCAGTCATCCAGCATACAATCACCTAGTGATCAGTCATCCAGCATTCAGTCATCCAGCATACAATCATCCAGTGTTCAGTCGTCCAGCATACAATCATCCAGTGTTCAGTCATCCAGCATACAGTCAATCAGTGTTCAGTCATCCAGTGTACAGTCATCCAGCGTTCAGTCATCCAGTGTTCAGTCATCCAGTGTTCAGTCATCCAGCATACAATCACCTAATGTTCAGTCATCCAGCATTCAGTCATCCAGCATACAATCATCCAGCATACAATCATCCAGCATACAATCATCCAGCATACAATCATCCAGCATACTGTTGGCTCAAATTTAGCCTATTACCCAAAAACACTTAAAATTCAACTTAGAAGCCAATACTCACATCTACCTCTGAGCCCAGTTGGAGATAGAAAAAAATACAGCAGCCGTGAGTGAGAAGAAGCAAGGGTCCAGCTTTATTGTTCCATTCCACCACACGAGATCCACACCGATGAGAATTCTCAGAAGTGATCCCCCTACCCTGAGCTTAAGCTCCAGTATTTATACTGTATTTACACACTAAATAACCCATATGTTTCAAGAAGACTATGATCTCACTACCAATAGGGTTAAAAAAGAGCTCATTTACCTTACTCCTATGTTCCAGAAAAGGGCTATTTCACTTACACATAGAATTGAAACCAGGGGTTTTAATTTACACATAAAATCAGAACCTAGGGATTTCTAATAACCCAGAAAATAAAAACCCTGAGTTTTTAGTTACTCAGAGGATCAGAAACCAGAGTTTTCAGTTACCCAGAGAATAGAAAGTGGAGGAGACTAAACAACCTAATGGGACCTTGGTCTTATCGTTATCTCGAGGGGGGGCAGTTTGACCCAGCCACCCTTATAACTGGCTCTCTTCATGGTTCTCTTAAAATTAAGGCCTTCCTTGCGAGACGAGAATCTTCACCATCTGAATCATGAGTAAGTTATATTTTCCTGTATTTCTAGTTTATATTTTATTTTCAGATTTACTCTATATCTTTTATTATATATACTGCTTGAAAAAAACGGTTTACTGTACTTCCTACTTCTTAATAGCATTTTAAAGAGTATATAAAGAGTATAAAGAATAAAGAATATAAAGAGTATATATATATATATATATATATATATATATATATATATATATATATATATATATATATATATTATTAAAAGACATTACCCTTATAATATCTTAATATTCCTTTTTATTATTCTTATAAAGTCTGTGTATGTGTGTGAGAGAGATTGTGTGTGTGTGCGTTATGTCTACTTGCCCGCCGTTGACTGTACGAGGGTGTGTGTGTGTGTGTGTTTTAGCACTTCTCAGCTCGTACACTTCTTTCGACTTTTTGACTAACAACCCATAGTGTATTACTCTTAAAGATCTTTAAAGTGTTTTTCCAATTTATCCACATCTGACTAATACCGCTTCTGTATGTCTCGGTGCCGGTGCCCGTCGTCAGTCCCTTCTCTCTCCGTTACTGGACCTGGATCTGGATCTGGATCTGGACACTCATTACCAGCTTGTGCATCTCACGGCTGATATCATGATGCTACTTAACTATCTTCGCAGCACCCCCTCTAGGAATGGAGATCCGGGGTTCCCCCCTCTTCTTCGGTACAGAATCTGCCCCGTGAACGTGCGTGTTGACGCCTCTACACAGTCAGACCCAGAACCCCCCTCCAGCTTCCAGTCCGAGGATGATGTCGTCTTCTCTGATCCGGGCCCCGACCATTCGTCCCTCTTCTCACCTACCAGTCCGCCCGACTCTCAGTGGTCCGTTCACTTCACCCTCGCTGATTTCCCCATGTCCCCAGGACGCACCCCATTTTCTTCCCCCTCTCGCTCTCCTCCAGACTACGCACCCACCCGTCCTGTGAATTACCAATAAAATTACATTTTTACTCATACTAAGTCTCCCTCATGTTTATTTCATGTCATTTTTATCCACAACAATACAATCACCTAGTGTTCAGTCATCCTGCATACAGTCATCCAGCATATATTCACCTAGTGTTCAGTCATCCAGCATTCAGACATCCAGTGTTCAGTCATCCAAGGTACAGTCTAGCAGCTCATTTTTAGTGGATTTAGACATACTTTTGTTCAACTGTGTTTGAGGTAATATCATTAACCAAAGTTGGCAGGTTTCAGCCAAATTTTTTCCAGAACAACCATTTCAATCTCAAAAAACACACAAAATACCAGAAATTATCCAAGGCAGGCACATTTTTTTCTTTTTTCAGCCTTTTGGATGGGAAACAATTATTTCACATACACCTATTGTATTTATGATGTACAGCCATTACCCACTCTATTACTCCCTCTTTCCCTCTCTCAATCTTTGCAACATATCTTGCAATAAACATAGGTCTGTACATCATATACACACAGCCCTGCACTTACACTTTACCTTTGTTTGCATAAATATTTTTTTCCCGATTGAATTCCGATTATATGCTATAAAACAAGATGTTGGTCCTGTTCTCTGCTCCTTTCTCAAGCACGGCAGAGTGATTCCTCAAAATGATCATTTCATCAACAGGAAGAGAGGGTTAGGAATGAGACAGAGAGAATAAGAGAGAAATAGAAAGACAGTTAGGATATATTTTATTCTGAAACAATTTGAATAAGAGTTTAAATCAATCATTTTAAATGTACACTGTCTAATGTTAAATGTGTGATGTGAAGTAATTTCACGAGTTCATTCATAAATGTGTAAAGTATAACAGCCCCCCCCCCCCCCCCCCCCAAGTTGAAAAACACTAATACACTGTGAATGCACACAATTATGCAATTCCCATCACGCACACTAGAGAGCAGCACAAAACCAGCGTCAAATTCTTCATCCTTTCCTGTGTGTTGTAAAGCAGGTTTTAAAATTCAAGTCAGAAGTGTTACCACCTATTATTATAGTATGAAATGACCATCCAACCGCCCATGAATACATCCACTCATCCATCAATTTATTCACCTGTTCATCCAATTACCCATACATCAGCCAAGCATCCATCCACCCATCATGTACTCATGGGCCCATGATTGCTTCCATCAATTCATCATCCATTCATTCATCCACATATTTATACATTTATCCACACAGCCATCTGTCCACCCACTACTTACTCAACAATCCATCCTTTTTTTCTAATCCATCCATTTATACATTCATCCACTCATCCATTCTCAGCAGTCATCTAACCAACTGTACATCCTTCCATTAATTTACCAATCTATCCAACCGTCTCACCCATTATCTACTCACCATACCACTCATGCACTCGTTAATCCACCATCCATCTATCCACTCATTTATTTTTCTATGTATCCATCCACTACCAATGCATTCATCCAACAACCTATTCATCCACCCACTTATCATCTACTCATCAATCCATGTATGAATTCACCAATCTACCATCCATCCATCATCCACCCATCCATTCACTAGTACCTCTACCCATACATCTATACACCAGTCTGCATCTATTAATACTTTAATACATCCATCTTTCCATCCATCCATCCATCAAACAATCCAAACTTACACTGATCTAGGTTGGTTATTCTGTGATCTAGCCATTTATCCACTAGTCCACCTTCTATACATCACATCCAGCATCTACTCACCAAGCCATGCAAGCATTCATTAATCCATCATACATCTATCCATTAACCATCCATCTATCTAGCCATCTATTTATCCATCAATTTATCCATTCAGTATCCTATGTACCCACAGATTCATCTCTGCATCCATCCATCATCTACTCACCAAACCATACATGGAATCAAGAATCCATCCAATCACCACTACCTCTATACACCAATACATTTATTCATCATCTACTCACCAACCCATGTCTACATGTAATATAATCTTTCCATCCATCCATCCATCCTGTCCTCAATTCATCTACATTGGTTAATCCTTGGACCTAGATATTCATCTCACCCATCATCTAGTCACCAAACCATATAAGCATTCACCGATCCATTATCCATCAATCCATCCATCTATCAGTTCATGAAACCAAATCCATAAATAGATGCATTCATCTATTTATCAACCAAACCATGCATGCATCCACCAATCCACTATCCATCATCCATCTATCCATTCATCAACCCATTCACCTATCATCTACTCATTAAACCATGCATGTATCGTCCAATCCATCAGCCATCCATTCATCAGTTCCTCTACCTATACATCTATTTATTCACAAATTCATCATACATCTGTTCATCTACCTACCCATCTATTCTACCATCATCTGCTCACCAAATAATACCTGCACCAACTAATCCTTCAATCCATCCATCCATCTGCCCATCTATTCCTGCATTCATCTAGCCAACTATGCATCCTGCCATTAATAGAACGGTTCTTCCATCTGTTCACAAAAACCACCATCTATTCACCAAACAATCGACGCATTCAATCTACCCATCTACCCATGCATGCATCCACCGATCAATCATCCATTCACCAGTACTTCCACCCATACATCTATTCATCCAACCCTGCAACCAGAAATACATGTATCCACCCATCCATCATGTACTCACCAGCCCATATCTAAATCTACTAAGCCTTCAATCTATACATTCACCAATCCATCCATTCTTGCATTCATCTCACCAACTGTGCATCCATCAATCTAGCCATCCAACCATTTATCGATCTATCCATCCATCCACCAATTCTTTCATCCACCCAACACTTACTCTAACTAGCAAACTATTCATGAATTCACCACTCTACCATCCATCCATCCATCTATCTATCTATCCATCTATCCATCCAATTCATCATCCATAAGATAAAAAAGTTTGATGATATTTAAGCTAAATGCATATTCTGTGGTCCTGTGAATGTTGTAGGCTTCTAAGAACAGACAAGTTTATTGGTTAATGAATTGAAAGGAGTCTCTTTCTCTTTCTCTCTCTCTCACCCTCTCTCACTCTCTCTCACACACACAGTCTAGACATTAGTAAGACCATCTTTATTAAACCATTTCTTATTTTATTGGTCAGTTACAAAATTGAAGCCAGATGGCGCCTAGAGGTAATATTACTGAGGCTGTAAACATACACACACACACACACACACACACACACACACACATACACACACACAGACTCATTCGTCAATGTTAGTGTCTACTACCGGGATGCTAGTCTGGTTTGATAGAAACTAAAATACAGAGGACGTCTATGAATACTTGATCCTAAATGAGGCTAAATGAAATGGACTGAAACTTATATGAGGCTACATGGCTAAATGAGGCATGAAGGCTCATGATGGTTAATGAGGCTACATTAATCTACACCCCTTCAACCATAGTCTAGAGGTTCAACAAAAATGGAGTAAAAGCAAAATGAGGTGAAGACAATTTAATATGATAATACAGCTTTACACCTCTATTTGTATGTATACAGAATCTTGCCCAGATTACCCATAAATCACAGCTACGTTGAATGCATTGATCGGATTTTATAGGCTTTCCAGTGTTACAAATTATGAGTGAATTACAAGTTATGAAGAAAGGTTTTATAAATAATTGATAGTTTCCATGAGCATTTACAAATGTACATGTAAGAGTATACATGTACATTTGTAAATGTAAAGTAAAAGTATATATCATTGAGTTCCTGTCAGGACCACCTACATGCGTGTTTCGGTGTTTCAAGGTAGAGTGTATCAATGTTTTAAGCCATTTTTAAAACCTTGATACACTCTACCTTGAAATATCATTATTAACATTTATAATCGTACAATCATTACCCATTTATTGGAACATCCATCCATTGAGGACCAGAGAGGGACTGAATTTCTGTCGGAAGGCAGAAATACATGTCGCTGAATGTCCTTAATTCATCCACATTGGTTAATCCTTGGACCTAACCATTCATCTCACCCACCCACCCTCATCTAGCCACTAAACCATTCACCAATACACCATCGATCCATCTATCAAATCATGAAACCATCTACCATCTACTTATCTACCATCCATCAATCATTCATCCACCAATCCACCATACATCTTCTATACCGCTTATCCTTCCTACAGGGTCACGGGGAAACCTGGAACCTATCCCAGGGAGCATCGGGCACAAGGTGGGGTACACCCTGGACTGGGTGCCAATCCATCACAGGGCACACTCACACACCCGTTCATACACTACTAATCAGCTTACCATGCATGTCTTTGGACTGGGGGAGGAAACCGGAGTACCCGGAGGAAACAGAAGCATAGACGGTGTGAGGCGAACGTGCTAACCACTAAGCCACCGTGCACCCCATCTACCTATCATCTACTCATTAAACTGCAAATGCACCCACCAATCCAAATTCATCATTCATCTGTTCATCCACCTATCAATTCATCCTCTTACCCATCTATTCTACCATCATCTGCTCACCATTAATACCTGCGCCAAGTAATCTTCAATCCATCTGCCCATCTATTCCTGCATTCATCTAGCCAACTGTGCATCCTGCCATTAATAGAACGGTTCTTCCATCTGTTCACAAAAACAACCATCTATTCACCAAACATTCATTCATTCATTCATCCACAAGTCCATCCATCTACCCATCATGCCTGCAACCACCAGTCAATCATCCATTCATTCACCAGTACTTCTACCCATACATCTATTCACCCACCCTTTCAACCAGATATACATTTATGTACTCACCATCTATCTATCCACCAGTCCACCCATTCCTGCATTCATCATGTTTGACAGGAAGCTGCATCATTTGAATTTCCTGAAGATCATGGGAAGAATAAAAGTAAGTTCTCCAACTCCTTGTTTATTTTCGATGATGTTTTGATACTGGCTGATGATGTCAGTGAAAGTAAATTACTAATAATTTTTTTTTTTTTTTAAATAAATAATTAAAACATCCTTTCTGTCATCATACCATTAGTCCGGATGCTAATTAACATTTTGAGTATTTGCTAATTCTATGCCATAAAATATCATTTTTTAAAAACTCGGTCGTGTTATTCATTTAAGAGCAGAATGCAGCCCGTCAGCAAAAGGAACCTCATGAGAAGGTCTTTGTAAGACGTTACAAAGGCTCAATTGTACCGCAATCGTTAAATCGCCCAGCTCACCGAGTATTTCACCTTTACCTTTCACGTAGTACAGAGAACATCGATTCACAGAGACTGGCTGTTTCATCGGGGGCATGTGGTGTTCGATGTTATGACTGTTAAGCTAACAAGAGAGTAAAATAAAGGAACTCGGTAGATGTATAACTCAAATCATTTATTACCCAACCCCACACTCCTGCCCCCTGTGTAGCACTGATAAGAACGCTGTCTCACTTCGCCTCACTTAGCATAGAGTAATCCCGTAGAGTATCAGTGGGCTTGATGCAGCCTCACAGACTCATTCTGTCTTATTTATCCTCATGTCATGTCAATGATCTGAACGTATAACCTCATTAAGCTAAACGTCATTTAATAAGATGCCTCATATAACCCAATTTAGCTAAACGTAACGTATTAATTAAACCACATGTAACCCCTTTTGATTAAACCTAACTTATCAATTAGCATTATTGTATATTTAGCTAATCCTCGCATCACATCAGATAACCTTATTTAGTTAAACCCCATTCATCAAGTAGCCTCATAATCCATCTAAACCTCATATAACCTCGTCTAGCTTAGTAATATTGTGTATTCCGCTAAACCTTACACGTCCCCAGATGACTAGCTTAATTTTCAGCTTGTGTAGTTAAACCCTACTTATCAACCAGCTTCTTTTTTAGACAAACGAAGCTGTAGTTTATGATGGACAGAATCTCGCTCAATGTGACAGAATGAGAGACTTATCCATTTAAAGATCTTATTAGAAGATCCGAGTCCAAGCACCATGTGTGAAGTTGTGTTATTTATAGTACGTAAAATGAACACACCCACACTAACGAGACCTTATTTCAAGAAGGTGATGAAGTCTGGACTGAAATCAAAATGTCTGACGCAAGTGTGTGCGTCCTCATGATTGAAACATACCCAGCTGTGGCGTTGGATGGTGGCCTGTGTGTGTGTGTTATGCCAGCTGGAGAGTAATCTCTATGCATTATCAGTGATGTCTAAGAACGTCTGGGCGGCAATTCTTAGAACTTCAAAACCACATTAGAACCTTCAGTATTTCAGATTCATAGATAATTAGTCTAATCTCGACACCCAGTCATAAATAGTCTGTACTATTGTTGGTGTTTTATCCTGACACACTATGCAGTACAACACTATGTGGTTTGGGACGTAGCCTTTCTTATTGGGTTTGACGTTCATCTCATTCTTATTCCATCTCATAACGGAAAAAAATGAAAGCACCTGTGTCCACGTGAAGCAGCTGTGCTTTCAATTCCATTTGGCAGGGAGGACCAGGAGAGACAGATAGGCTCTTTTCTTTCTGGATTTGGGAGAGGGAGGGCAACAGGTAGGATGAGAAGAGAGAGAAAAGAAAAAGAAGATATAAAGTATAATACATTCACCCACCACTTTATTCATCGATTCATCCATATAACCATCTATAAATCCACCAATCCCATCCATTTACCCATTTATTGACCCATTCATCCATTCAGGGACTGGATTTGCTGGAAGGAAGGAGTATAATGAAATGCAGGATAGGTTTTAGGTCAGCCACATTCGTCCTTTCCAATCAAAGTTCAAGACCACAAGTAGGCAAGATCTTGTCGAGAACGAGTTCAAATGAACATAAGAGCAAGGCCGAGATGAAGTTTTAACTAGAATTTAACTAGTACGTGTCAAAATGTTTGGGCGGAAGTACTGTATATACAGTACATCTGTATTATTATAATTGCTTTAGTGTAGGTAGGGTGATTCCTTGCCCTCAACACCTCAGGGTCACCAGTTCCTGAGCTCAGGTGACTCTCTGGGTTCTCTGGTTTCGACTCACCTTGACAGTAGGTAAGATTGGTGAATTTAAACTGTCAACTGAGACCTTGTAGTGTTGAAGAAGCTTCGTAAAAGTCATCCTAAAGATGACTATGATGGGTACAAAAAAAGGTCAGGTTGTACCCTGCCAGGATTATGGTTACTGAGATCCAACCCTGGAGCCAAGCCATGGGTGCGGTTCCTGAAGTGACCAGGCCTCCTACCCAGGTTCAGCCCCAAATGATGGCATGGAGCCATTGGGTTTTGGTGCAATACTAGTATGGCAGCAAGCATGGATTGGGCAGCCTTAGACGCACTAGATCCTTGGCATGGAAGCTTGCATTGGGGATGTTGGATGTCACTTCGTCGGTGACGAAGCAGTCCGAGTTAGTATGAAAGATGGAATGGTATGGACTGGATATGGATTGCTCTCCTCAATAGAGTGAGAATCTCAACAATACAGGAGAACCTTGGAGTACAGCTGTTGGTCCTTACATTCAAAAGAAAGCCAGTTGAGGCAGCTTGAACACCTTACAAAGGCACCCCAGGTCGGCTCTAACTAGAGTATCAGCAAGAGAGAGACAATATCAGGCATGCCCCACTCAACAGAAAGCCCAGGGTACACCTAGAACCTCTGGAAGGATTATATCATACAGTTGGCTTGGGAACATTATGGAATCCCCCAAGAGGAGGTAGGATCTGTGGCTGGGGATAGGGAAGTCTAGAACAGTTGTTTTCAAAGTGGGGGCCGCCCCCTTGGAGTCCGCCAGGGGGCGCCCGGGGGGCCTCAACAATTTGGTGTGAAAAATAAATTCTCACTCTCGGACAACCACACACAATCAATTCCTAATGTAATGTAATGTAAAGATGCAAGATGTAATTATTAATAAAAAAAAGGGGGGGATATATTCAGAAGTCTGTATTTTTAACGTGTTTTAAAGACATCTTGCAAAAGGAGGCCTCGGTCAAATGTTAATGCCATTTGGGGGGCCTTACCCTGGAAACGTTTGGGAGCCACTGGTCTAGGCTAACCTTCTCAGCATGTTGCCACTACAAGCATGCACCAGAAAAAAGCGGAATGAATCAATGAATCACTGATCTAACAGAGCAATGCTATTTTGATAATTAGAACATAGAGTAGGATTTCTTTGAACAATTTCAGACATAGTTAGGAAAAAGAACAATTCCTGGTCAGAATATTTGAAACTTTATACAGTTTTGGAGGAAAAATTGAGTTGTATCCAGCTGAGAGCCAAAGAGTCTATAAGAGGCAGCTCTTAGTGGTGAACTGAGCCGAATGATCTGACTCACTGAAAAGAATCGGTGTGTTTTTTGAACCAGAAGACACACGCTGTCTCCATGTTTATCCGGTCAGACAGCGCCATCAATTCTGTCTCCTCTCCCGACTGAAGGACGCCAAAGTGTGTGCGTGTGTGTCATTTGTATTCGTCTGAAGAGCTGCGTCGTTAATTAAACTCAACATCTCATTATTCATATTCCCATCCCTGAAGGTCTTTCCTTTAAAACTCACACACACACACAGAGACAGAGAGAGTCTGTAGTTTGCCACATATATATATTATACATATTGACACACACATGCAGACTTTGAATGTGTGTGTCTCTCTACAGTAAATGATTTTTCCCCCCAATGGTTAACAGTAAATCATTTCTCTACATTGTGTGTGTATGTGATTGGGTCACATGACGTCTGACTATTGACAAATCTGTTGATCATGGTTGACCTTTCACTTGATCTTTCGGCCTCATCAATTGGGTCTGTTTGTGGTCAAACACACACACACACACACACACACACACACACACACACACACACACACACACACACACTTACTTTCTATCCAGTTACACTGACACACTCATATCTCTCTGTTTTATGGATGAAACTGTCTCTAGACTTTGGACAGGTTATAACGCAAGTGATAACAGGAAGTAACTTGTTTTGCAGACGTTCCACAACACTAAATGTAGCCATAAACAGATCAAAAGTATGCCGTTTCTTTCTTTAATAAATAACATTGTACTGACTGGCAGAGTGCTGTGCTATATGAGGAATAAAACACTTCAGAATAGGAAGTTCATAGGAAAATTCATTTCATCACACCACCAAGTGACTGATTATTTTCCTGTAACAGCGCGACCCCAATCCTTACGTAACACAGTAAATCACGTGTCCAATCACTTTACATTCAACATTTAATAACATGTAAACAATAAAACATTGCGCACACACACACACAGCAAATAAATAACAGCGATACAGTCGATGATGTAATGAGAAATGGATGATTAACATTTGTATAATTTGTACGTTCTTAATCTAATTTTCCCATCATTATTAAACAAAACAAACACGTTCCTGTTGATTCAGAAATGATAAGTGAATGTGTGAATAATGGAGAGAGAGAGAGAGAGTGAGAGAGAGAGAGAGAGAGACAGAGAGAGAGAGAGAGAGAGAGAGAGAGAGAGAGAGATGTTCAGGTTGCTCTATAAGGTTGCTGATGTGTGAAGTGTTTCAAGTCAGTTGCTATGGATACGAATGCACAGTTGCTTTTTTTATAACACATGGCGACTGTATACACACACACACACACACACACACACACACACACAGATGGCTGTATATAATAGTGTGTGTGTGTGTGTGTGTGTGTGTGTGTGTGTGAGGTGGGGACGAGGAGTATTTCAAGGGATGAAGGGTGTTGGTGAAGTGAGGATAGAGTGACTTAGGGCCTCAAGCAGGCAGAGCAGGGCGGGCTGCGTCCCGAATCCAGTTTAGGGGAGATGTTCATGCCGTCCGTCTGGAGCAGTTCTGTGTCACTGGCCATGATGTGTCTCAGTAGACAGGTAACAGCTTCATCTATATTAATGTTCTCCTAAATAGAGGGGGGGGGGGGGGGGGGGGGATTGGGTTGGACGGAGGGGACAGAGAGAATCTTCACACCCAGTTTCACAACCAGGGAGTGTGATTGATATGCTAATAAATATTCATGACTTGCTTCATCTGCATATTCATTACTTGGTGACTCAGCAGGAAGTGAGAGAGAGAGAGAGAGAGAGAGAGAGTTAGAGAGAGAGAGAGAGAGAGAGAGAGAGACAGAGAGGAGATGAAGAGAGAAAAGGAATGTGTAATGAAATAAGAAAATAAACAGCACAAAATAAAATTATCTAAAAAGTTTTTTATAAACAAAGAAGAAAGGTAAAGTAAAAACTTAAATATAAAATTAAAAAGTAAGAAATTAAAATGTATTTTAAAAAGTAAAATCAAATTTAGAAAGAAAAGTTAATTTTTTTAATGAAAGAGAAATAAGAAAAAGAAAAGAAAAAGAAAGAAAGAAGGCAGGGAAAATAATTAAAAATAAATAAATAAATAAATAAATAAATGGAAATAAAAGTTTGAAAAAATGAAAAAAGTAAAAAAAAAAATTATTATTTTTTTTTTTTTTACAAATAAGTGGGAAAAAAGGCAAATAAGACTAAAATTAAAAGAAAGAAAGAAAAAATTAAAAAGGTGGGGGAAACGAGGCAAAGAACAGACCGAAAGAAATAAACCCAAAATGAAACGAAATCGCACAAAAGAATACATAATTAAATTATAAAAAAAATGTAAAAAAGAAAAAACAAACAAAATAAACGGTAAAAAATCAAATAATCAAAAAAGTGATTTTAAAAAGAAAGAAGAAAGAGTGAAAAATATAATAAATAAATATCTTTTTTTGAATAGAAAGAAATAAGCGTTAGTAATGCACACAGGTGAGAACGGGTTGCAGTTCTAAGTTGCAGGCCGTTACTATGACGACAGACTGCACCACTCACGATCATGTCGTCTCACCCGCGTTCAGACTCGGTACCTTGGCTGACGTCTCGAACCAGTTGATGAAGCCGTGCTCTCGGCAGAACTGCTCCATTCGCCCGTAGTTTTTGGCGAAGGTGTCGTCTCTGTCCTGGTCGCATTTGTTTGCGAGCAGCACGGCGGCGACCCGTTTCCCGCCCGACGCGCTCACCTTGTCGTCTAGATCCTCCTTCCACTTCCTCACCGCCTCGAATGTGCACGACCGCGCCACGTCGAAAACCACGAAGGCGCCGAGGGCGTCACGGTAATACACACGCGTCATGTTGCCAAAACGTTCCTGACCTGCGGAGAGACAGAACGCGGGAGACTGGGCCCTTAAATAGCGTAAAGTCCCGTAGAAAGCCACTAGAAAAGTGGAACGTAGCCTACTAGCTAGTTCGCTACTTCACTGATTAGCAGCTAGCATAAACCGAGTCACTGCTAATTTTCAGAATATTTTCAATTAAACCGCTACATCCTTAAACTTAAGATGTTCTCCAGAGAACGCCAACTAGTCCTGCATTGTTGAGTTTGGAACCAAACCTGTTCTTGGGAGAGTTTTTATTTTCTTCTCATGAGAAATCATTGTCACGTGACCATCACGTGAACGTTTTTGTTTTGTTTTTTAACCCACCACCCCAAAACCTGGCTGCCTTTTGCTAGGAGGTTCAGCCACAGATAGAGCCGAATGGAACAAGAAGATACCGAGCTAAACATTTGGAACACAGCCCAAACCTGCTGTTTTGCACTGTGCATGAGAAATCTCTCTCACGTGAGCATCACACGCAGGAACTTCTGGCTTTGTCTGACGTGAGATTTGGGGGAATTAGAGTCACATGCTGCGACGGAGAACCACGTGAGTGGAAATCTTTTCTTTTAAAAAACAATCCACATCAGTTCAAACCTAATGATAAGCTTAAACCGTCAGATATCTTCAAGAGTCAAGTGTTTATAATAAGTGTGTGTGTGTGTGTGTGTGTGTGTGTGTAAAATCTCACCTGCGATGTCCCACAGCTGCAGCCGGATCGTGTCCTGATCCAGGTTGAGCACTTTGAGGGCGAAGTCCACTCCGATGGTGGCCCGGTAGTTAGCGGAGAAGTGCTGGTGCACGTAGCGCTTGATGATGCTCGTCTTCCCGACGCCGAGGTCTCCGATCACCAGGACCTTATAGCGATGCTCCCTCCGCTGCATGGCGAGCAACGAATGAGACGGAGCCGCTCGAGCCCTTCGCAGAGTTTTCCCATAAGCGAGGATTTAGGGATTAGGGATCGCTCGGCCAGATCCCAAATCAATCGAGAACCCTCCTAGCGTAAACAGGGTCTCAAACGGTACCTTAAGGGACCGTCGTAGTGAGCCCTATGTAGTGGATGCATGTTAGAATTGAGGTAGAGAATGCCAAAATGTGGAGATATGTACACACAAAGCCATCCATAATTATCAGCACCCTGCGTAATATATTAATAAAGAGGGGGGGGGGACCAAAAAACACCCAAACCACAAATGAGGCAAAAGTATTGGCACCCCCACGGACTCACTCACTTTTAGTAACCGTGTCATACTGATCCAGGTGGACCGTTCCGTTATATATATTTATACTGTATTTAAGTAATTAAAATGTAATAGTTAGTTAATTACATTTAGGGGGGGGGGGGGGGGCTCTATATGAAAGATCTCTAAAGTGGAAGTAGTTCACGTGTAGTAAAAGTAATACTTAATACATTTGCAGTACTTTCTCCTCCTCAACTAAGGCCTCAGGCTACATTTAAGTCTAAATTTAGAAAATGACAAATTGTTAAATAAATAAATAAATAAATAAATGAATGAATGAATGAATGAATGAATGAATGAATAAATAAATAAATAAATAGTAAATAAAAGTCAAAAACAATTTAAAGCGCAGGATGTGAAGAGCCCCGCATAAAGAAATAAAACCTCCATCAAGTAAACAATTTTTCAAAAGCAGTTTTTATTGCACAGAATTTTTTTTTAAAAAATCAGCATAAAATTCATCAGTTCTAAAAAATCAAATCTCGACATCCGAACGTTTTTAAATCGCAAGGTAGTCATGAGAATTTAAAACTGAAATACAGCCACGTGTGTGTTTTGTGTTCGACAAACGATTTGTACACAACACCTGAAAAAAATTCTAATCAAACACTGCGTCCCTTTATACCACCTTTTAAATCTGCTAGAGGAGCAAGGGTCAGTTATTAGACTGAAGTGATGAAATGGGATTGGGACAGAGCCATGAACAATGAACACATGCTAGCAGCTTTAGCTAATGAGCGTGGGAAAAACCAAAAAAAAAAAAAAAAACTAAATCCCCTTTCCAATAAAGCAGATCGGTCCAGATTATCGAAGGCACCAGAGTGAAATGAACTGAATAAAAGGATTTATAAACAAATTTAGTTATTAAATTACTATAGAATTATTTCAATCTGACTGGTTACCAATCGAGAGTACATTTTAAAATAACCGCTGACGTCACTGCGTTTTGTACCTCGTGACCATAATCCCAAATGCCTTCATCACGTTATAGTCGTAAACCAAAGGAAGGATTTGGGACACAGTCAAGTCGGATCACGTTTAAAGCGACAGCAGCTTATCTTAAAATTTCCCTTTTTAAAAAACAAAAAAAACCAAAAAGACAATCTTGAATTGCAGTATTCAATCACAATCGTAAACGGCAGACATACACACGCACACACATGCTCCTCGATGCCAAACCAAACAGGAAGTGACCTCACAGCTGAGTGACTGGTTTGGCTGCCACGGCGATGCTCTCTATAGCGCACTCGTCGGTCCCGCGCCGGATGCGGAAGTAGCCGTCTTCGCCCCAACCGGTTCCCCAGCTGTTCTTCACGATCCAGTACTTCTCGCCTGTCTCCTGGCTCCGCCCATAGCCCACCAGCAGCACTGCGTGATTGGTCAGCTCGAAAGGGTTGATGGAGTCACGCAGACCCGTGTGATGGTAGATGCCCTCTCTGTAGTGAATGAAGTCGGGGTAAACCTCAAAGGCCACGCCCATCGGCCCATCCCTCACCAGCTCGGCCATCATGGCCGCCTCGTTGCACCCGCCGTAGAAGCCGCCGACGTAGTGGTAGTCGGAAACGTAGTTGCGAGGACAGTCGGCCGAGACGGAGCAGGGAGAATCTTTGGCGGTGTAAGGGAAGCACTTCTCCTCGACGACGCCGAAGTCCTGAACATATTTTCCGATCAGGTACGGGAAACCGCCGTCGCATCCTAGAAAAAAAACAAAACAAATTCCTTCATTAGTGTGCAAATTAAACAAGTCACGTTTCCATGACAACTTCGACCGGTCAGGTATGTAGTGCACTATGTAAGGCCCCTCTCAAGGGGTTATGTAGGGTGTTGGGTGTAGGACCAACCCTAAATGTAGTGTACGTTAATATCAAGTAGAAGGCTAAATCCCAAAACAGCCTTTTTTTTATTTAAAAATGGATACCCTATGTAGGGCGCGTGATGTACACGGACACTCTACAGAGGGTGTACCTACTGTATACACACACACACACGGGTGTAGGACACTTTAGGATTAGGAGTCATTTTCTCATAGCATATGAAGTGCAAGAACCTAGAAAACATGGATCTGTTGGCCCCTATGCAGTGTGCACTACATATCCAGAAGCCACTATACAGAAATATAGGAATCTGCTATGCCAGTCTATTTATTACATACAGGCTCTAGTGCCCTATATAGCGCACATGATTTGTTCGCTATGAAGAGCATTTAAAGTGCATTTGAAGTCCACTTGACAATTCAAACTCCATGTAGTGCACGTGGAAAACGGTGCACGCTCAAAGAACAAGCATTCCACGACACTCGAACACTAACTCACCTTGTGACTCGTCTTAAAACAGAATGGAGTAAGTTAGTGTGTGTGTGTGTGTGTGTACCTTGGGAATACTGTGAGCAGGAGACGACCTGCTGAGGGCTGAAGATCGGCTGCTGAGTGTTGTTGGTCTGGACTCTGATCCGTGACTCCAGCATCCCCATCGTGGCAAACGAGTAGCAGCTACCACACGACGCTACAGAAAGGAAAAGCAATAAATTAAACAAAACATTCATACTTCAAAATTCTAAACGGACCTGATTCCTTAAAATAAATTTTTTGAGATCCAGAGCCCCACCTTGATTGCGTACTGGACTGACGTAATTGACTCCATTCACATTCCTCCAGTCCCACTGCTCTGGAAGACCGGCGGCCATCTTGCGAAGCTCTGGGGTGACGGGGGCGGAGTTTACGCGTCTGAGGAACACGGGGAGGAGTCAGGACAATAGAATACAGCTTTATTAGCCTGAACCTACAACACTGACCAGAGGAACCCATTCAGGAGGAACACAAAAAGATCAGATCAGTGAACCACAAAATGGCTACCTACAGGATACGCACGCACTACAGAGGGTGTAGGGGCCAATACTTTCCAACACACAGCCTGTGTGTAAATGGATTCTAAACACCACCGTAATGAACACAGCGGCACTTCATAACCTGAGTAGAGCCAAGTCCAAATACGTGCAACGGCAACACACCCTTTACAGTGCACTACAGTGTGTGTGTGTGTGTGTGTGTGTGTGTGTGTGAGCCACTCACTCGTCTGTAAACAACTGGCAAAAAAGCACCAACCAAAAGCTGACAAGAATAAATATATACGAAAGCAAAGAAAATACTAAAAAATTAAAGAAAGAAAGAATAAAGTAGAAAAAAAATTATTCCAAAAAAAAAATACTACAAACAAAGAGAAAGGAAAACACTAGAAAGAATACTAGTATGAAAAATACTAGAAATAGTATGACAAAAGAAAAAAAAAAAGTGACAAAAGAAAAAAAAAAAAAAAAAAGGAAAATACTGTTACAAAAAAATACTACAAATAAAAAGGAGGAAAAACACTAGAAATAAAGAATACTAGTATTTAAATAAATAAATAAATAAATAAATACACTAGAAAAAAATGCCGAAAAAGATCACAAAAAAGTGAAAAAAATACTACAAAGAAGGGGCAAAAAAAAAAAAAAAAAAAACACTAAAGAAAATACTAAAAAGAAGGAAAATACTGTTACAAAAAAGGAGGAAAAACACTTGAAAAATAATACTAGTATATAAAAAATAAACAAAAACACTAGAAAGAAAAAAAAATTACAAAAAAGTGGAAAAAAAATACTACAAAAAAAAAAAAAAAAAAGCCAGAGGTAGATACCACTACAAAATACACAAAAGAAAAAAAGAAAGAAAAGAAATACAACAAACTACAAAGAAAACAAAAAAGAAGGACAAAAAAAGTAAGAAAAATACAAGGAAAAAAGAAAACTAGAGAAAGAAATTAAAAAGAACACGCATGAAAAACACGCCAAAAAAAATATTAGAAAAAAAGGAAAAAACCCACTAAAAATATAGAAACTAAAAGTGAAAAAAGCTTCAACAAAACGAAAACAAAGAAAAACACTCCGCGGATTAAATTCTTCAATGAACCCCTGAAGAACCATTTAACCGTTACGTGTTTATAGAATAAAAACCAAAGTGTAATTTAACGTCACCGTCTGAACCACCGTTTCCGACACGATTCCGGAGTGCATGCGTGATTTGAACCATATACACACCGGGGGAAGTGGGATCTGCGGCCTCCGGCTCTCCGTGTTAGCTCCTGGATGGTGAACATCTCGTGTTCTCTGTAGGTCGTGGCTTTCCATGAGCTCTGTACCAAGTTAACGCGCTCCACGAAGCTCAGATCGTGCTTATAAAGCTGCAGGAACCTGAAAACACACATGCACAAGTATAAAAGGTTGTAATCATGACACACACACACACACACACACACACACACACACACCATTAAGACACACTCACGGGGCAGGTGCAGGGATGTAGTAGGTTTTAGGAGCCACAGGTTGAACTTTCTTCCCAGTGAAACAGGCCCAGTTGTTCCCCAGAACGTCATGAACCCAACCAGGAAGTGTCTGATCACAGTAACTCTTGACCACAGAGCCCTCCTGGGAATACTGAGGGAGGAAGAAAGAGTGTGATAGGAATTTTAAAAACACATATCAAATCGATGTGACGTGCATTTTCATCACGGTGAGTTTTAGTCATTTATTCGTGAGCTGCGAAAGCCGAGTCTCGTGTGTGTGTGTGTGTTTTAAAAGCGAAAAGAAGCAAAAAAAAAAAAAGAAAAAAAAAAGTGCTGAGTCGTGATGTTTCACAGCTGAAATGTCAAAACACCATGTCATAGCATGTGACTGCAACCATCGTAAGGTACTTGAGGAGGAAGTGAGCTGAACTTTTACGCTGAATCATCAACACGGCTTGATGAAGGGAAATTGTAAAGGAATGAATAAATAAATAAATAAATAAATAAATAAATAAATAAATAAATAGATAGATAAATTTTTTAAAAAGCCTCACGTCACAATATGCTTTTATATATTTACAAAAATTATCCACTTCAGGGTACTAACGGTAACCATACACACTTGATTATTTTCCTAGAACAGCAGGAGGGAGAAGGGTTTATCCCTCCCACTATACAGTCCACTTTCACAGGAATTAGGGAGTCGAATCCACCTAGCGTCCATCCATAACCTACAGGAACACGTCCTAGAAGGTATTACTTCATACCCATTTCTATTTTTAAGCAAAGAACTCCATCCAGAACAGCTTGAAATGAGATACACAGAGTAGAGAAATCATGACTTAGGACTAGACTTCATTAACGAGACAGTCATGTGAGCTGGTGTGATACAGGAAGCTTCAAGTTTCCGAGCAAGTCTAGTCATGAGGAGTCACATGGTGTCACCTAAAATGGAAAAGAACCCGGGGGAGGGGGATACACGAGACACCAACCTTGAAGAAGGCGAACCATTTGTAATCGTTGAGCACCACCTCGAAGCCCTGGTTGTAGATGATGGTGAAGAAGCCGGTATTTCCAAGATCATCAACAGCCTGAGATAATTTCTGTAAATGCACAGTCACGGATTTCACTGTCGGACCTGCACAAAACCACACACACACACACACACACACAACTGAATTAACACCAGAGTACACAATGTACTAATGCATAATAAACAGAATTCCTCCAGGGTGTGCCATACTACAGGAAAGGGCAGATCTCTCACCAGCAGTGGAGCAGTCAATGCTTTTATCCTGTCCCACAGTAGAGATCTGGAATACCCAGCTTCCCAGCAGCTCTTCATAAGTACAGTTAGCTGGAGTGTCACCCAAAGAGCCGCCAAAGCAGCACACCACCACCAAACACAGCAAAAACGCCTTCATCCCGCACACTCTCCCGCACTTCCTGCTTTAAACAACGGACGTCTGGACACAAGTAGAACACACTCTCTCTCGGTCAGCTGTCGAGACACCTGGCGTCTTTCTTCCCGTCCAGAACACAAACATGGACAACACTGGGCAACTTCCCGCTCTTATCATGTGACCGCAGTCACGTGACAGTGACGCAGCGGCAGGAAGAGGAAGTGTTTAGGGCCGTGCACGAGGCTGCGGTACTTTCTCATCAAGAAAAAAACCCAACACACTTTAAATATTATTTACTAGGAAAAGTGGATTATTATTACACAGACACGATGCAACGTTTATCTTATATCATTTACTTATATTTTAAAACATGTCCCTTTTTTAAATAAAGTCGGCCCTTCCGACTGTCTGTCTGTCTGTCTGTCTATCTATCTGTCTGCCTGTCTGTCTATCTATCTGTCTGTCTGTCTGTCAGTTGGTCAGCTCTTCCTGTCTATCTATATATCTATCTGTCTGTCTGTCTGTCTAGCTATCCATGTGTCTGTCTATCTATCAGTCTGTCGATCTGTCTGTTGATCTGTCGGTCGGCGCGATCTGTCTGTTTATCTATCTATCTATCTATCTGTCTAGCTATCCATGTGTCTGTCTCTCTATCAGTCTGTTGATCTGTCTGTCTGTTTATCTAGTTTTCTAACTGTCTATCTATCTGTCTAGCTATGTGTTGGTCAATCTTTCTGTCTGTCTATCTATGTCAGTGGGTTAGTTGGTATAATAGCCCTTCCGTCTATCTATCTATCTATCTATCTATCTATCTATCTATCTATCTATCCATCCATGTGTCTATCTATCTGTCTGTTTGTTGATCTGTCCATCTGTCTCAGTTGGTCGGCCCATCCGACTATCTGCCTGTCAGTCTGTCTATCTATCTATCTGTCTGTCTGTCTGTTGATCTGTCTATCTATCTATCGTAACCATGCCTCAGAATTTGTACGTATACACGGTCACTTCAATATTTTGCTGTGTTTTTAAAAAAAAAAATATATTATTTTAGTTTTATTTTATTCTAGTTACGATTCTATTTACACGTACCACTTCTGTCATTTCAGATTTACTATTGTGGATAAGAATTTTACATAATGTTACTCATATTTTCATCAATTTCTTATGTCTTATATGTCATGTGTCTGAAGAAAAAACCTGAACTGGATGTGCAAGAGCATTTATTGAGTTTCATTTTGAAGCTGAATCATGCTGACTCCCATGATATCTAGGCAGAGGTGGCTATCTGTATTTACTTGAGTTTTTCTTTTGCCTAATACTTAGTCTTATTTCCTACATTTCAAAATAAAATTGCTACTTTCTACTCACAACATCGCTACATTTCTGTATAATGATATGTTCAGAAAGTCATTAGGTAACTTTTTAACATCAGACATCTAGTTGATCCTGGAGTTGATCTACATCCCTAACAAATCTAACCTTTAACCTTTGCTGCTGCTGCTACGTACACGTTGTATTCATCATGGCAGTTTGTATTGTGACAACTAGTGATTAGCATTCAGCTAGTTTGTATAGGTCTAATCAATGCTAGCTAACATTTGAGAGATTAGCAATAGAGCTGTTGTTGTTAGCCTTGGTTAATGTTTTCCCCAAAGTACTCCTTGGACATGAGTAAATAAAATCAGTGCGTGATTTGAAATGAAGATTTTGTGAATTTTTTTAGATGAATAAAAACTATTTTTATTGGTTGTATAAGGCACTGCAGAGAGACACCGAGTGCAAGAAGACTTTATTTCCAGTTCTATCTAGATAGGGAGCAGGGAGTAATGTAAGATTCAGCCTTAATCAGTGATCTAATCAGAGTCTATGTGGAGAGACTGATTAAATTTAATTGGTCCCTGATTCAATTCAGGCTTGATTAATTTGCAGACAAATTAATTTGTGCCACAGACGTTTCATGTGCACGGTCCCACTTCTTCTGTGTTTAATCGTTTAGTGTGAAAGTCTATACCGTCTCTTTAGCTGTAGTGGCAACGGTTTTACGTCTAGGCCCCTTGAGGATACAAACCATTAAAGTTTGTACACATTCAGTCCCCTCGGAAGGTATCGGAACCGGCTAGGTCTATTCTTTAGGGTTTTTTGCTATACACTGAAGACATTTGGGTTTGAGTTACTCAAAAGTCGAATCTCAGCTTTCGTTTCCTGATATTTACATCTAGATGTGTAAAACAACTTAGAACATAGCACCTTTTGTGTGCCGTGAACAAAAATATTGTAGCTGACAGGTGTTTCTTGTTGCCTATGTGTGACCTGTTAGATTGTTTTTTAAAAGAATTAATAGCTCTGAATGTATATTCTTGGTTTGAGCCCTGGGTTTCGCCTGTGAAGACTGCACTTACTGTTAAAAAGGATAAACCAACATGAAGACCAGAGAGCTGTCTATGGGAGAAAAGCCCTTGAAAGTGCATTATTTTAATACAGGAGCACTCTTGACAACGGCAATTTGCTTATGATTACAATTTTTCATGCTTTTTAACAGTTTAAAGTTAGATTTAATTAATCAACATTATTGCCATTGTGCAGGGTACAAGTACAGAACCAGTGTTGTGGAAGTTAGTTCCTGTTCTCACACACTTTATGGCTGCGATAAAGTCCTACCTTAAACCTCTCTTTCTCTATCTGTTAAATAATTGTCGACTAAAAAAAACCTCACCAATGATTCTACGTTTTGCTACTAAACAATAATTTTTTCAAAAGCGTTTATTGTTCGTCTTAGATTATGTGGCGCGTCCGCTGTACAAGTCATATCTGAACGAGCGCATTGATATTAATCTGTCGTTTACGATACAGCCGGAGGTACAGTTATATGAAAATAACACACGCTTTCAGATTGGACCAATCCGATTCGAGCATTCAAGCGCACTGTGGTATGACGTTATATAACATTTATTTAGTTATTACGGATTATGGATCAAGTTGTTTGCCGTGTTAATTTTTATAATTGCAGTGTATGATATACATGGAGGAATCCACGATATGCAAAAATTAAACACACAAAATGAAATAAAATTAAAAAAAGGCGTCGGTGAACGGGCCTTAAGGCTTTTTATTCACCTGCTACTCCAGTAAGAGTGCGAAGTGGAAATGTAGAACCACACACAGTGCGTTTAGGAGGCATTAGCAGAATTGCTTTTGATTAACGAGCTATGCAAAACGCAGTGCCGTTGTTGCTGTAAACGTTCTGTCGATTACCCCAAATCCCATCACAATCAGATCGTTTGCAATTTAACAAAAGGTATACAATTAGGAAAAATGGTTCTTCAGGGGTTACTTGGATAATTGACGGTTCTTTGCTTCTTTATGTGATAGGGAAACTGTCTTTTATAGGACACTGTGTGGAACGTTTAGGGTTTCACCGGAGAAACAAAACCGAAGAACGCTTAAGGTTCGTAGATATCGTCGATTAATCAATATATGCAAAAGTGTATTCGTATATAAAATATACATAAATAAATGCAAAGTGCAATCAGATATGCTGAATGTGTTATATATGTGTTGCACAGTGCGCCACAATGCCCCCCCCCCCCCCCCACACACACACACACACTGTGTCCCAATTACACTACCAACCAATCACCGTAAAGCAAGCGATTTCCACGACAACCGTGACTCACAGCCCATAATAATCACACAGTAGGGGTGGAATGTTCAGGAATTAGTTACAAAGTGTATTTTTTATTTATATCATTACAGCCAGTGTGTGTGTGTGTAACCAATATTAAGTAATAATATTTATTTGATTTAAATTGAGAAAGCATAGATGTGAAATCAAGTGTTTATCACAGTGCTTCACGAACAAAACACACACACACAAACATTATCATCTCTGGGTGGCCAGAGATAATAAGCTCTCTGTCTAAAAGGAACGTGTATTTGTGTGTGTGTGAGTGAGAGAGAGGCTCTAATGAGACTACACACTGTTGTGTGTGTCTATGTGTGTGTGTGTGGGGGGGGTGAGAGAGCGAGCGAGAGAGGGGGGCTCTAATGAGACTACACACACTTCCATTGTGTGTCTGTGTGAGAGAGGGGAGGGAGAGAGGGAGAGAGAGAGTGAGAGAGAGAGAGAGAGAGAGAGAGAGAGAGAGAGAGAGAGGTGGGTGACTGGTGTAATTTCTGCAAATGCTCTCCAATTTGCATATGTGATTGTATGGTGTGTGTGTTTGTGAGAGAGAGAGAGAGAGAGAGAGAGAGAGAGAGAGAGAGAGAGAGAGAGAGAGAGAGAGAGAGAGTGAATGTGTGTGTTGGAGACCCTTACCGTATATCATTTTCGCCCACACCGTAATTACATAAGTGTGCCATCTGACAGAAAAACACACACTCTCACACACACACACTAGAACTTAACTTCAATGGTAGCCAAGTGTGTATTTAAAGTTTATGGGTTCCCGAGTGGCATAACAGAAAAGCGTTCACACTACCATCAGGAGATCCACAACCATCTGCTGTGAGCTCATGTATGCAGAAGGTGGTAGATAGCACTTTCCTCCGAGTGCATTACACCACCCTGCGACGCAGCAGTAGTTTGATGAGCAGCGGGTGGCTGGCTTCAGGTGTCTTTTATGTGAAGCATGTGTTAGCCTTCACCTTCGTCACGTGACAGCGGAGAACTGGGAGGGACTTGACAGGTGACCAAAACGGTTGGGAATAAAGTTAGAATTATGATTTGCATTCCGAGTTTGCGTACGTTATGTTACTATTGCTAGTCGGTATGTCAGTAGAAGAGGCCCATAAAGAGCCCTGTGAAATAACTCCTGGGAAATCTACTATTGTTTACTACTATAATGATATTATTATAGTTTTTTTTACTAAGTGATTGGTAGATTTAAATGCATCATTAACACTCAAACGTTTGCTCGAAGCTGGAAGGTTCCTAACAGTTTACAGTGTTGTATTCTGGAACATTCTTAATCTTAATTTCTGAATCGACATTCCATATATCAAATGTTTCCTATCAACATGAAATGTTATTAACTATAAATGAATAAATAAGTATGTTGTCATTTTTCAATAAACAAAAATCTGTACCCTGACCGCGATAAAACACGTCAGGATTGGAAAATAATCAACTTCAGGTCACTTATTATTTCCCTGTAGCAAGCACACACCCGAGGTGATCTCTTCTATTCATACTGCATTAAATCACAGAGTCGCGGTTCTATTCCAGATTTTTAATAACAATTCAAAAGATATGGAAATCTTCCCACACAGCAACACCATGATGTCGAAATGTCCATAAATTTCAATTAAAAAAAGAAAATAAAATAAAAGGAAGACGACTCTAAGCATCATTTTCGCACAACATGAAACTATTTCAGAATCATAAAAAATAATAATAAAATCACCTTAACGATATAATTATACAGTCTACACAACTCTATATCCAAAAAGGCAAAATATCCAACAAATAAAAAAAAAAAAAAGCAACCAAATTTACTAAAAAAAAATTAATAATAATAATAATAACAATAATAATAATAATCAATTAAGCACTTACAGCTTCATTTACACAGCACAAGTTGAGAAGTGTGTGTTACGGGCAGGGATTCAAAGTTTAAACTTTTGAGCCCACTACCGATGATCAATTTTGATCAGGTACCAAAAAAATGAATGTGATAATCAAATGAAATAATATTTCTCCAACAACATTCCATCCTTTATGTAGTATATAAGATGTTCGTTTTACGTTTCACCTTTAAATAACTTTCCATTTTATGGATTTACACGGCTCATTTTTAAATAGCGGATTCTTCCAAGTAGAAGACCGAGCACTGTGTGTTTTTGATAACTGATCGAATTTAAAACTTAGGAGTACACTCAGATTTTTGGTACCTGAGTGTACTATTCTCATTTTCTCGTGTGGATTTTGAATAAAAGATCAGATATTGTATTCTATTACCCCAATTTTTTTCCACATATCAACTAATAAATATTTTCTCTAATAACAAAATGTAAACAACAATTCACACGAGCTACGTGAAAAACCTAAGACGAGAAGTTTCTGAGAGATCTTTAAAAAAATTTTTTTTAAAAATTAAAAAAGAATTTTTTATGTCAAACACGTAGGGCTAAAGCGGTATTTTATTTTACTCTACTTTTTCATTTAATATTTTCATTTAATAAATAAAAGTGTGAACATTTTAAATAGAACATCTGAGGTCTTTAATTACAGGCAAAATAATTATATTGTAATTTCATTTCTTAATTTTTAATAAATTAATTAATTAATAACTTAACGGTTAGGTTTAATTTACATTATTTATTTATTTTTTTTAAAGTTTATTTTACATTATTTATTTATTTATTTATTTATTTATACACCATGAGGGATTGTAATTCCTAATTATTTCACTATAAAATCTCTTATTATAAATATTTCTAATCTTTTATACAGCTCTTGAATTGAAAATGATTAAAAATTTTAATAAGCTCCCCAAATAATTCCAACATACAAAATTATTTGAAATTTAATTTTGACCTTAGTCCCACCTTAAATATTCATCACGTCTCTTTTGATGCAAAAAAAAAATACACTTTTGCAGTAGTGTTCAAATGAGGTACATTGTGTTTACTACGCATGTTATTACATTTAATAGTATTTTATGTGTGACCCACATTCAACTAAAATTAATATAGGAATCAAATTCAGTGCATTTCTCAGTACTTTGTGTGTGTGTTCACTGTAGTATTGCTTTACATCTGGAATATTTAGTATATATTACATTTTTCTGTATTTTTAAAAACTTTTTTTTTTTTACAAAAAGCAATACAGTGTTGTCAACATAGAAACATTTGACGTCAATATTTTATGAAATAAGCTCCTTTGGCACTACAAACTAGTCATTTTCTATTCATTATACTGTATAACAACTAGCTATCTGAATAGTGTCATATTCATTATCGGTACATGTGGTATGTGTGGTATGTGTGATCTGTAAGAAAAGACATCTTTTAAGTTTTTGCATGTTTGTTCATTCATTTAGATTCCAATATAGATATTTTCTTGAGGTTTTCATGAGGCAAACAAAAATTTTTATAAAGTTTTCTTACCGTGCCTTTTGTATGCATGTAGATTTTTGTGATTTTCATGGTGTGTTTGTGGGTAAAGTGGATTTTGTTGTGCTAAAAAGCCCTTTATGAACGAAACTGCAAACACAAATGTCATCACTGCGTGTTACAGGGAGCATTAACATTTGAATAAAATGCTGTGAATTATTACTCTGTTGATTATCATTAGCTAAACAGCTAGCAAATGAATCAATTTATTCATCCGTTCATTGTGTGACAATCTCAAACGAGTCGATTAATTCACCTGGTTCACTGGGATGATCTCAAATGAATCTATTCATTCACGTGATTCATTGGGACAATCTCAAATGAACTGATTCATTCACATGTTCAACTGGGACAATCTCAAATGAATCGATTCCTTCACTTGATTCAATGTGACATTCTCAAATGAATCGACTCCTTCATCTGATTCGTTGTGACAATCTCAAATGAATCAATTCATTCATGCGATCAATTGGGACTCTCTCAATTGAATCGATTCATTCATCTGATTCACCGGGACAATCTCAAATTAATCGATTCATTCAGGTGGTTCACTGGGACAATCTCAACTGAATCGATTTATTAATCTGATTCATTGCGTCAATCATTATCTCAACACTCCAGTAGATTACACCGTTAGGTTCACTAGTATTTGATTCACTAGTATTGTGTTTAGTTCGGCGAAAACAAACACCGCTAAATAAAGAGCAGACACGGAGGTACGAGAAATTTGGTCCCACGCTATTCAAGGTTCACAGAAAAAAAAAAATCATCACAATCATTAATTTTGAATTGAACATCCTGGGTGTTTGGAAAGCACAGGAAAATAGATGGTTAGAGAAAGAAAAAAGAGAAAAAGAAGAAGAGAAAAATTAGAATGGAAAGTAGAAAATGGGAACAAATAAAAGATGACAATTTGGTGGATATTTACAGGATTTTGCAAGAAATTAAACAGCACTTTTTGCAGAGTCTGTTAGGTCAGGTCCTCGAACTCAAGTTCTCATTTTTAAATTGTCCATATGTGTGTGTGTGTGCATTTTAAACAAACTTTCCAGTTTTAAGAGTTTCTCAGCCCTTTCTAAACTCCATGCCTGATACCAGCTTTGGATGGACAGTCCTCAGATCACTGTAAATTTTCTGGTACCCATTATCCCATACGCGCACACACACACACACGCACAGAGTAAACAGTTCATAAAAATATCTCTAATTAGATGAGAGCCGTGTATATTTAAGGCCACTACCAAACAAAACAACGAAAAAAAACCCCCATTATTTTATGTCACATGTCCGTAGAAAGTCTTGATGCTTTAAGACGCTTCAGTAGCCTCTAGGTCAGGTGTACTTTAACAGTGAAAACATGTAAACACGCACAATAAACACTGTACGTCTGTGACACTCGTCCTATTTTCAGTCATCCTAAGGACAAGGGAGGCTCTTGTATTCCATCTCAGAAGCTATTCTCAATATATTTCAGCATTACAGCCTTTGTTTCTCGCCGTCCCCATTCTCCATCTCATGTTCTAAGGTCCTTTTAAGGATGAGGAATTCAGGTGGTATTTGTATTATTGTCTTGTCTAGTACGCTGTTATTCATCCATTTCAGCATTACACATCTTTATGTCTCAAATGAGTATTTCCACACGTTCTCCTCTGTGCTAGCTCAAGCATAGCCTCATCGACGGATTGAAATCGACAGCCTCGCTCGAGTAAAGCATTTATTCAACAATCGCAGCATTCTCAGAAATAAAGGTTCTAATGTGGACCTTATTGGGGTGGGTGTTACCTTCAAATCCGTTTATATCTCTTCAGTTTGAGGATCTCTAGCAGGGGTCGTCAAATGGCGAGTATTCCAGCGGACCGAACCAATGATTTGCCGCACCAGAGTCGACTAATCTGATTGATCGAAATGAAATGGCCGTAGTTCGGCGCTTTAGACACACAAACCAGCTACCCGTGTACCCACGACCTATGGGATGAAAGGTAAGTCATCAAAAGGTACATAATTAGACCTTAAGGAATTCCATTATACTGTACATGTGCAGAGTAGGTTTACTAGTACTTTGGGGAACAAGGATGCCATTATTCATCCACTCAGCACTGGTATATTTCACCTTTCGCATATATTTCCTTTAATTAATAGCCCTACACCTGCTTCCTTCTTTTACCCTTCTCATTGAGAATTCCTTATTACACGTCCTACATCTTTTCCAGTCACCGAAGCTGTACCCATGCAAGACCAAATGCTCATATTCGCCTCATCATCATTCGTGTAAAGACGGTAAAGAGTTCCTCATGTCTACTCTAGAAAGGAGTTATTCATCACTTTTATACTTGAAAGTATAAAAGTCTTTAAAGTATAATCCGCGTTCTTGTCCTATCCATTCTGTCTCTAGGGTCCTTCTAAGGACAGCGATTTCGACGGCTCTTCATTTCTTGGCTAAAATCGACAGTAAGACCCACTCAGATGTCCTTACCATGTCCAGGAAGCTGTTATTACAGTGCTTGCAAGGCACTTTTTACAATTCATTTTGAAAGATGGAAACGTCCGTCTATTTGAATTCCATCTGCCACGTCATGACGGGCTTCACAGCCGAGCCGACCAATCGGTGTTCCACAGAGTGGACACTTTCAGTGCACACTCACTTTTTGTCTCATCGCTTTCTCGCACCATTATTTTTCTTCTCGTTTTCTCTTTCTCCTTTTACTCTCGCACTTTCATCCTGTACTTCCCATGTTTTGCCTCTCGATGTTCTTCAATTTTCTGTCTGCTTTTCTCTCTCTCTCTCTCCCTTCTTTCTTCCTTTCTTTCTCTTCTGTTGTCTCTGCTATTTCTTCATTTGCCACTCCCTCCCTTTGCTCAACTCCTTCCTCTTTATTTCCCTTCTTACTTCCTTCCACCCTGTATTTCCTTTAGAATACTTTCATCCCTCCATCAAGCACTTTATATTACCTTCAGGATATACAAGTTTCATTTCCTACATATCTTCTCATCTGTACAACGGCACCCTTGTTCCCTCTTTTTTTTTTTTTTTTAAGATCATAACTTGCCTCGTATCTCTTCTTATGAGATATTATTCATCATTTCGATATCACACCACCCCTCTTGCCTGAGTCTAGAGCACTGGCTCTACTTCTGCACTTGTGTTTGTTTGCATTACGTCCTCTGGGACATCGTTATTCACTGATTTTTAGTGATTTTACCCTCCATCAGATCTCATCTGAATATTCCCATCATTCCTTCTCCTTTCCTCACCTCTAAGGTCCTTCTGTCCTCTCTAACATGCTGTTATTCATCAATCATCGGCTTTTATTATTGTTTCCACCCTCGTTCGCTCATTTCCTGTGTTCTGTCTCTACAGTCCTCTTAAGGACGAGGAGCTCTGGCTGTTTGCCAAATTCAACAGCGACAACATGTAAACACACACACCAGAAAACCATTCTCTTATGTCTCGAATTAATATTCTCGCCACTTTCTTGCATCCAAGGTCCTTATAAGGACGAGGAGCTCTGGCTGTAGTGCCTCAGTACCAAGCAGTCGTATTTGGGTGACGATCCAGATGCAGGAGAATTCGAGATGCTTCCTGACGCCACAGAATCTCGAAATGGCGAGGGTGGCGTTAGGGCGAGAATTTCCTCCATGTCTCCTTTCGAAGCCTGGGACTCGTGTACGGTCGTTTCCAAAATCTTCTCTTTAACGCCCGGAGGACCGCCGAGGGGGCAGGAAGTGGGTGGACGGCCCCCGTTTGACTCCACAGGTGGAAGGGGTTGAATTTCAGCATAGGTCGTCATGGTGGCAGGCATGGACATGTCTCGGGACAGGAAGTAAGGGGCCGGGACTTTTGAAGAGTGCTGAGGTGAACTTGAGAGCATCAAGCTGTTTAGTTCACTGATATTAGCTGTGAAACGGTTCACAACGCAGCTGATTTGCTCCATTAGCGAGCCCTGGGATGAGCTAGAGACTCCGCCCCTAATTCCCACGGCTCCGCTCACAACCACGCCCCCACCAGCTCCTATCGCTCCAGCACACGATCCGCTTTCTCTACGGGACGATTGGCTGACGTATGAGGAAACGCTGATGATCTGTTCATCATCAGGGCCTTGGCTCCGCCCTAGAATTTCTCCCGTCCTCTGACTCACGGTGCTGATTGGTGACGGAGTCTGAGGCCGATACGTGATCGGATATCGCTCCTCGCTCTCTGCGACTTCGTATAGCATTTTATCGGTCGCGCTTTCAGGCGTGACATCCTCCGACGCCTTGGAGAAAGGCTTGATCACGGCCGTCTGGTTGTTCTCGCGCTTTTTGATGTGGAAGGAGAGACGCTGCCACAAGTGGCCACCTTTGGAGTTGCGCTCCGTCTGAGCCCACGTCACAGATTTACCGTTAGAGCTGCAAAAAGCAAGGAAAACAAACATACAAATTATTCATTTAAAAAAACAAAAACAAAAAAAAAAACACGGAAACAAGAGAAACAAACAAAGCTAACAGTGAGTTCCAATATCAGGAAATAAAGGATGAGGCAGGAATTTTGTAAGGAATTAAACATCTGTGTGTAGTGCTGTTATGGGAAAATAATCAACGATAGAGTAGTCTGATGCAACCCAGTGTGAAGCAGAGTTTCTTTCATCACCCCAAAGTTGATTATTTTCCTATAATGGCACATCCCGAAGTGTTTTATTCCTCTTATACCACAGCAATTTGCCAGCAATAACAATTTTTTAACTAAATTGACGAATGACACATTGTATTTAATGTTGTGGAACATCATTCCCCTTACCAGCCTCTCTTCTATTTTCTCTGTCTTAAATATAATAAAGCTTGTCTAACTTTCACGTTTGCAAGGCACGGACACTGGAGACTCCTTCCACGGCACATAAATAAACCCATATGAATAATTACACACGTTTTTCTGCTGTGTTTTTGGAGTGTTCGCCATCTAAGTCCCCTGTGTAAGCCGTTACCATAGGAACAGCAACGTATTAGAACGAGCACATTGATATAAACCTGCACTACTGTCACAGCTGCTGTTATAGAAAATGAATCGACCCTTTCTGACCAATCAGAATCGGAATCGAGTATTCAGTAGCGCTGTCGTATACACTAATTCCCGCTACTGGGACGCATCTAGCTGGCGCCTTTCCCCCCTCACATATTATGACTGTTGCTATGGTTACAGCTAGGTGAATGTTGTGTGTTTTGTCTGGTGTTTTGTCTTTTTAGTCAAACATTTCCACCTGCCGTAGACGAAACGCGTGTGTAATTAAAAGAAGACATACTGACGGGACGTAAACTGTTTATGTCATCGTTGTTATGGTTACGTGTTTCGGTTGAGTCTAGGGCACGTAATAGAAGTTTAACTGAAGTGGGAGGTTCGAGACACCTGCCTAACAATATGAGAAGAAATAAGAAAGAGTTGACATATTGGAAACATCATTCATCCGTCTATCCAGCGATATTTTTCAAGTTGTGTTAAGCAGATTGACTGAGACACGAGGATATTTCATTGTCGTTTGATTCACGTTTTTTTTTTTTTTTTAATCTGCGTGTCTTGTTTTTATTCTTCTGGGTTTAGGAAAAGGTCATGATCATTTATTTGAATGAATTGGCATGGAGCTGCAAATGCAATAATAGGGCTATATTTATTTATTTCTCTCTCTCTCTCTATCTCTCTGCTTCCTTTGGGGTTAATTAGCCTCGTTAGTTACGACTTATCTCATTATGAACATGTGGATTTTATCATGTAGTGTTGATTGAGTGCTTGAAAATATCTGAACCGCTGTAAAGAGAGAGAAAGTGCCATAGAGGCTGAGAGAGAGAGAGAGAGAGATGAGCAGAAGAGTGCTGATACATAAAGAGACAGTGAAGGAAATTGAAAACAAACGTGGACTCTTTTCCATTAATGAGATCTCACACGTTGATCTAAACGAACGCTGACTCAGACAAGGGTTCTTTTGTCAATTCGTTCACTTTTCTCTCGTCCGCACAGCTCTCTCTCTCGCTCTTATCGAAGTTGCCCTTTCCCCCATTTTTACTTCTCGTTGGAAACAGAATGCTAAAAAAACCCTAAGCGACAGGAAACCGACCCGTGTTCTACTTCCTGTTTCATTTCAGAGGTCATTCTTCAAGCGCTCTTGATGCAGTCATCCACAGGATAATTAAGTTATCTTCCCCTCCTAAACCTGCTGTAAGGGTCCTCTATGTAGAACTTCGTCCCCCACGGATGGACAACCGAGAAGCCCTTAAAGCTCGCAAAAAATACAGGGCGGCGTCTATAGAATAACGCTACGGCGAATTTCACCGCATCCGGTATCTCAAAAAAAGCGACTTCGTTCTGATCGTTATATCTACGGTCCGTGTCGTCTTCCGTTAATTCAGTTCTCCAGACAAACTCGTCACATCCCGTCATTTATTTACACGTTATTGTTTGTAGGATGTTGTTGTTGTTGTCCCCCCCACAGACAGTGATACTGAAACGAGTAACCAATCAGAGACGTCACAGAACAGAACAGCCTTATGGTTATCGGTCCACTGTGTCCAAAACTATACAACATGTAGGTCACAAGAACACAATCACATATGTCTCACCATCTGTTCTCCGTGTTTCTCTCTCTCTCTCTCTCTCTCTCTCTCTCTCTCTCTCTCTCTCTCTCTCTCTCTCTCTCTCTCTGTCCATCTATCTATTTTTATCTAAAGCTCTAATAAACGACTGTATTTTGATGGGCACTTAATTTTGTGTGTGTGTGTCCTACACATTTATTAGTGTAATCACATTACAGGTTAACTCGAGTGGCAGAGCACTTACTGGAATGGTGCGCGCACACACACACACACACACACACACACATATATATATACACACAGTGTCTAACCTGAGCGTGTCCCCGGATGAGGGGCGTCTCTTCCACAAGTTGGCTAGGCTGCTGGTGGGCGGCGGCGTACTTTTGCCCCGCCCCACATGCATGCGCACGGCTGTAGAGGTGGTGAAGGCGCTCCGCACGTTGCGCTCAGGCTTGGCCAGGATGACGTAGACCTTCGGTGCAAACATGCAGCTGAGCGCTACGGTGCCGCTCAGGCTCACGGAGAAACACGTCGTGACAATCTTGTAGTCCGAGCCGAAGTAGATGGGTACGAACGCCAGCCAGATGACACACGTGGTGTACATGGTGAACGCCACGTGCTTGGCTTCGTTAAAGTTCGCCGGCACGTTGCGCGTCTTGAACGCGTAGAAGGTGCAGCTGAGGATGAGCACGCCGTTGTAGCCGAGCGGCGCGACCACGCCCAGGGTGCTAGTGTTGCAGATGAGCTTGACCTCTCGGATGGACGGATGGTGGAAGACGACGTCCGGTGGCTCCAGGACGAGCAGCGTGACGATGATGCCGAGCTGCACCAGGACCAGGAAGGAGGAAATGGCTAGCTGGGCGCACGAGCTCACGAAGCGTGGCTTCTTGGTGCAGATTTTCTTCTTGCTGCCTGCCAGGATGCGAGCGATGCGGTTGGTCTTGGTGACGAGAGCCGAGTAGCTCAGGGCGGGCGCCAGGCTGACGCCGATGCGCTGCAGGAAACAGGAAATGATGCGAGGTTTAGAGACCAGGCAGAAGGTGCAGACGTAGCCCAGGCCGATCCCGAACAGGATGACGTAGCAGAGCTCACGGCTTGACGACTTCACCACGGGCGTGTCACGGTACACCACGAACACGGCTGCCACGAAGAACGTGACGAGGAGACCGAGGCAGGAGAAAACCACCGCCGCGATCGGCTCCGGGTCACCCCAGTGCAGATACTCGACGGGGATCGGGTCGCAACCTGCAGAGAGCGTGAGAAGAAACCGCAAGGATTATTGATCTATTCCATAACCAGTGTCCAAAAGTTACGTCAATATTTACAACGGGGAAAGTCCTGTGTATTCAGAGCCGGGTTACGCACCCTAAACAGAGCGTATGAACTGTCTGACAGCTACAGGCTCAGCGAGAGACTGTGTTTACCATGAGAGATCGATACAGAGCTGCACTCGCGTATTTTCATAGCCAAATGTTAACACTTCTTCCTCTGGGGAAGGACGCACAAGCGGTACACGCTGCGAAAGATGAGACAGTCCGTCACTGCCTGAGATCTCGAGCGTTGACAAGTTGTCTATTATTTATGATTTATTTCACTATTATAATAACGGGGCGGCACAGTAGTGCGTACGTACATACCAAACCACAGAGAAGGAGACAGGAAGTAGAGAAAAGAAGCAGACAGGCAGAACAGAGCGGAGCGGAGCAGAGAGTGTAGGGAATAAATAAATAAATAAATAAATAAATAAATAAATAAATAAACAGAGGAAGATGTATAAGGACATACTGAGAGATCGAGAAAGAGAGGCAGATGGAGACGTCAGTCAACAAGGCATAGAAAGGAAAGAGAAAAACTGTGCCTGAGACGCATAGATAAGATGAGAGATAGAGGGCCAGATGTACACAGATGTGTCCGTGTCTGTTTTTAGGTGCAATCAGCCTGCATTCTGCTTGAAACCCCCCTCGAGCGTTAAGACAGGAAACCGGCGTACGAGAACAGGTTCTCCTCCTCGTGCATTTGAAGTCTTCGTATAGTGCCTGGGCTGTCGGGGTGCTTTTGTCGCGCAGATCTGGCAACCCTGATCATAACACGTACGACGGGGGACACGTTCATCGATTTATCTCGGCTGTATTTTCCATGAAAGCATTTATACCACGGATAAAACGTGCAATGGGATGGGAGAAAAAAAAAAAAAAAAAAAAAGGCAATCGTATAAGAGGAATGAAACACTTTAGGACGTGCTTCACGTCGGGCCGCTTCACGTTTACGCCGTAAATGTTTTTATTTTCCCATAACAGCATGCCTTTTACTCTTTATTTAGGAACCACGGTATCCGTATTAATGCCCTCGACACCGCTCACTTGTTCAGTGAGAGAGGAATTTAGATTGAGACATACACAGAGAGAGAAAGGAGAGAGAGAGAGAGACTGGGGAGAGTAAGACTGAAGCGGTGAGAGACGGAGAGACGGAGAAAGATGCTTGTGGCGGTGTTGCTCTTCGTTAATATTAAAAACTCTGCAGTATGAATGCGAATAAGTTCTGCAGTGTAACAGTGCGCTAATTAATTATTCATCGACCTCATTAATTATTCATTATTAACCTATTGCTGCTTCTTGTTGTTATTTATTCCTGTTCTTATTACACTTGATAAGGAAGAAACCATAAATATCCAAACGTAGGACCTGTCGCTCTGTCTGTCTCTCTCTCTCATCGTCTCTCTCTCCGACTGTGTAATTATTCATCACTTCAGTGAAGCAAAATGAAGTGAAGCAATGACGCTCAGAAGGAAAATGAAAACACGTCGAAACCTGAATGTGAAAATCTCGTAAGCCGAACAGAATCCGTCTGTCTGAAGGCATCTCTGCTTTATTAACTGCCTCGACAGATGTCACGTCTTCGTGTATTCATCTCCTTATTAAACGGCTAATGAAAAATCGCACGGTGAAATGAAACAATTCGCCTCCAAGAGACGCGAAAGCAATTTGTTTACAAGCTGTCCTGTCTGTCTCTCTCTCTCATTGTCTGTTTCACAAAAAACACACCACAACACACCCAGCCATGCAGATAAACACCTACCCGGACAGATTACTTCACTAATCTGATTTACGCACTTAGACAGAGAGCTTCTTTCTCCCTGTATGTTGAGAGACAGAGACGCACACACGCCTTTATTCGGAGTCCAAGACTGAACTCGGTGTTTACATTGGGAGAGTTACTCGTATTCAGAGTCGGGTTACGCGGCAGTGTACGTTGCTCCACGTTCGGATGATTCAATTCTCCGTGGTGTAGTTCACGCCTCTGAGATTTCTTGAGTAGAAGCGTATAATATCATATGGGGGGGGGGGGGGGGGGGGGGGTTAATCCGGGATAGAAAATCCGGACTTTTTTTTTTTTTTTTTTTTTTACTTTGCTGTTAAATGTGATACTATGTACCATACAAGCAGGAAGAGATTAACTCATTAGCCGTTAAACAAAAGTCTACCATGACGATATAGGAACGAGATGATGGCAAGCATCGGCGTCTAATATCAGTCTAGTATATCGCCGATATACGGCTGCGTGAATAGTCCTCCATGTGACAGTCGCATTGATCACGGAAATTCGGTTTGACTTCAATCGTACGGATCGTGTTCGGTATCTTCTTGCGTTTTATTTCGTTATACCTTAGCTAATTATGCGCACAACGTCATGAACCCACTTCGTTAATGAACCCACTTCGTTCCTGGGAGCTAAGCGAGTATATATCGAGTGTATCATACTTTTAATTCGCTACATCACTATATTACATGCTATATCGCATCCCAAAATTGGGATAGCGCTATGAGCAACTCCGTGTATGCTTGAAATACTTGTCTTGTATGAGGACAGAAACATGGCTGCAGTATGGCGTCCACGTACGTGTACCAGCCAAGTCAAATATGTCCCAGTATAGGAGGACAGATTCTTCAGACCTACACACACACTTTACTTACGTAGTAAATAAAAACCCAGCACAACACAAAACAAAGCCTGTTATTTACATTCTTTTCATCCTCATCAAAGCATTCAGCGAGCCATCGTGCTTGGGGCGGGGTCATCCTGGAAGAAACCACGCCCCTTAGGGTGGAAATGTCAGCGAAATTCAAACAAATCCCCGGCATTTTGTTGACTTTAATTCGTCACACGTTACTGGCCGTCCGTCTGTGTCCGTACCTGTGAGGTCATCAGTAGGCCAGGATCCGAGTTCGCAGGCTCGGCATGTGTACTCGTCAAACACAAACTCGTTTTCCTTACAGGGGGTGCACGTCCAGCAGCAGCTCACCTCGCCCTTACGGATCACCTACGGAGACGGTGAGACAGACAGGGAGAGAGATACAGACATGAATAGGAGGAGCACGACGCATTTTTTAAGGCGGCTTACCAACAAGGCTTACAGAATGGGACTATAAGGATAGAGATAATAAAGATAGATAGATATATACATAGATGTTTATCCAAAATAAAATCTTTGTTAAATATGTGTGCAACAACTATTGGCACCCTTATGAATTCATATGAAAAAAAAAATATATATGACGTATATTCTCATTGATATTTTACATTTTTTAGTACACCTGGGTGACTAGGGATAGGAAACTGTTCAACCATGACTTCCTGTTTCACAGGGGCATAAATATGAGGTAACACATAGACCAAATTCCCTTATTCATTGATAATGGTTAAGAGCGAGGAATATAGCTGTGATGTGCGGCAAAAGGTTGTTGAGCTTCACAAAATGGGACGCGTCTATAAGAAAATAGCACAAGCATTGAAAATGCTCATTAACATCATCAGGGCAATAATTAAGAAGTTCCAGTCAACTGGAAATGTTATGAATCAACCTGGAACTGGACGTGTGTCTATATCGTCTCAACGCGCTGTGAAGAGGACGGGTCGAGTGGACAAAAAATCTCCAAGGATCACAGCTGGAGAATTGCAGAAGTTAGTTGTGTCTTGAGGTCAGAAAGTCTCCAAAACTACAACCTGAAATCTCCTACATCACCACAAGTTGTTTGGAAGGGTTTCAAGAAAAAAGCCTCTACTCTCATCCAAAAACAAACTCGAGCGTCTTCAGTGTGCCGACACTACTGGAACTTCACATGGGATCGGGTTCTATGGTCAGATGAAACCAAAATAGAGCTTTTTGGTAATAAACACAGAGGTGTTTCTGGTTCACACAGAGAGGTAGACATATGGAAAAGTACCTCATGCCCACGGTTAAATATGGAGGAGGATCTTTAATGTTTGGGGCTGTTTTTCTGCCAGAGGACCTGGACATTTTGTTAGGATACACGGCATCATGGACTCTATCAAATATCAACAGATATTAAATGAAAACCTGACTGCCTCTGCCAGAAAGATTAAAACGGGCCGTGGTTGGATCTTCCAGCAGGACAACGATCCAAAACACACATCAAAATCAACACAAAAATGGTTTACTGACCACAAAATCAAGATCCTGCCATGACCATCCCAGTCCCCTGACCTGAACCCCATAGAGAACCTGTGGGGTGAACTGAAGAGGAGAGTCCACCAGCGTGGACCTCGACATCTGAAGGATCTGGAGAGGTTCTGTATGTAGGAACGGTCTCAGATCCCTCGCCATGTATTCTCCGACCTCATCAGGCGTTATAGGAGAAGATTCAGAGCGGTTATCTCGGCAAAGCGAGGTAGCACAAAGTACTGACTGAAAGGGTGTCAATAATTGTTACACACCTACATTTAACAAAGATTTTTTTTTTTGGATAAACCCGTGTTGTGTTCGCGATTGTTTGATATCCATGAGAGCAGAGTATTTTTGTGAATTTTTTGAACAAAAGATCAAAAGGTTAAACAGTAAAGACAATTTTTCACAGCCTTCTTTGCTCATATTTACCAAGGGTGCCAATATTAGTGGAGTACACGATGGACAGATAGATAGATAGATAGATGGATAGATAGATAGATAGATAGATAGATACAGCAAATGCATGCATGTGCTTCAATGCAACAGTAAACAGACCAGGGTTCTCCATGAGCTCCTGATTAATTAAGGAGCCCTGAAGCCAATTACAGGTTGAAGCTGGACTAAATGTAAAAAAAAAAAAAAAGAGTTTCATCCAATTTGTCACCTCTGAAAGTGTTAAATGAGCTTAGCGAAGTGAATCACTGCAGGCCTGCTGGAACTCATCAGTCCATTTAATGTGTGATAAATCAAGGTCGAACTTAAAGCTGACATTTTGTAACCACTTAGAGAAATGTCATTAAGGCACACAGTGACATTTCACTAATTCTGTCACTGTGTGAAAGTCCACTGGGAAAGAAAACTCTAACATCCTTCTCTCCCTTTCTGTCCAACACCAGCCTCCTTTCAGGATTTTTCTTCAACCCTGAGCAACATTTGTTCATCTTACACCACCTGGATTGCTGCACTAAATTAGAGTAATGATGTAGGCTTTCAGTCCCGATGACAATGAGAGAGTCAGAGACAGCGGAACCTGAAGGAAAGGAAGAGCTGAACTACTAACGTGTAGGGTTATATGAGCGGCAGGCTTAGTAAAGTCAGGGTCAGTGAAGTAGCTCATTATGGGTGGGGCTAATTGGGGTGTGGTTAGTGAAGGGAGGTGTTAAATGGGGTTGAGTTTTTTTCTGGTGATTCTGGTGTTTAAACTGTGATAGAAGTCAACACAGAGAATAACGTGGTTGGTATAAGACAGGGGAAAGTGTTCGTTGTGTGGGAGACACTGACCTTGATCTGTCCTTTATCGCAGGGCTCGCTGCAGACCGACTTAATGATGCTGTCTTTGTTCGGCCAGATTTCGTCATCGTCTATCTGCAGGCCGCTGTTGTCCCAGCTGCCCACGTTAGTGTAGTCGTAATAGTCTTTTCCCATCTTCTTAAAGTTCATGATCACATAACTGCACACACACACACACACACACACACACACTTATATAGCTTAACTGACTGAGTGACTGACCAAAAGACCGAGTGACTGATTAACCTAGTGACTGACTGAGCAACTGAATGACTGATCCAGTTACTGACCGACTCGCTGGATCTCTGAGTCAGTTACTGACCGACTCGCTGGATGTCTGAGTCAGTTACTGACCGACTCGCTGGATGTCTGAGTCAGTTACTGACCGACTCGCTGGATGTCTGACTCACTTACTGACCGACTCGCTGGATGTCTGACTCACTTACTGACCGACTCGCTGGATGTCTGACTCACTTACTGACCGACTCGCTGGATGTCTGACTCACTTACTGACCGACTCGCTGGATGTCTGACTCACTTACTGACCGACTCGCTTGATGTCTGACTCAGTTACTGACCGACTCGCTTGATGTCTGACTCAGTTACTGACCGACTCGCTGGATCTCTGAGTCAGTTACTGACCGACTCGCTGGATCTCTGAGTCAGTTACTGACCGACTCGCTGGATCTCTGAGTCAGAGATCCAGCGAGTCGGTCTGTAACCGAGTCAGACATCCAGCGAGTCGGTCAGTAACTGACTCAGAGATCCAGTGAGTCAGTCAGTAACTGAGTCAGTTACTGACCGACTCGACTCAGACTGAAGTAAGTGAGTTAGACTGAATTGACTCAGCGTCTGACCTACTGACTGACTGAATGCTCTTCGTACCTTCCTGGCGAATCTCCGTTCTCATCGAAGTAGATGTTCTCTCCATTGACGCCTGTGAAGTTGGTCTTCATGAGAAACTCGAGCAGTTTGGAACCGTCGATTGGCCGCATGGCATCACAGAGTCCCGCCATACCAGGACAGAGAGCTCTCTGCATCATATGAAGCCCATACGCCATGCTGTAGATCGCATTTATTACAAAACCCATCTTAGTGTCCTGAGCGTACTGCTGCCGAAGCGAATCTCGCTCTAGACGGGACGAAGACACAGAAGGAAGGACAGACGTCTGTGAGACAGCGAGTGAAGTATCTACCTCAGCTGAAATTCTGCTCTGCTTTAATAGCTCACTGCTTGGATTGTAATTCCATTCATTTGACAAGTGTCACTTTGGATAAAAAAATATATATATATTCAGTATTTAGCATTCACTGGAAATACATACATTTGTAAGCTATAACCGATCAAAGGCTTTGGTGTCCATTTGATTTTCCTGACAAACCTGGTGCTTAATACAGCCTTGAACATTGAAATTAAATGCAGCTGCTATAGTAATTAAATGTTCAGGTCCTTCTTCTGAGTCATTAGTCAGGGAAATTTTATTTGCACCCCACCAAAATACCTATATATATATATATATATATAAACCCAATTATAGCACCTGTCAGATCAATGTCACATCAGTAATTCCTTCTTACCAATTGCTTTTTTCCCCCTAATAATAATAATGAATAATGAGAGAATTTCGTCCTGGTGCAGCTCTCCAGTGAAGGGAGATCAAGCACATCAACTATTCTCTCAGCTTAACATGGTAGCCACAGAATCTGTGAACATATACATCCAAACACGAATACCAGTGACCCCCAAGACTCTTGTGTATCAACTCAATGACTGTAATTCCAGCTACGGCTTTCAAAACGCACTCATTCACGGCAACTCCTGTTTCCATATCATTGAAACATAGATGTATATGATGCATCAGTTGCCCTCAAGATAGCAGGCTAGACTACTGCAGCTCAGTGTGTAGGAGTGTGTGTGTCGAGTAAGTGTGTGTATCAAAGTCCTGATACACTCTCCTCCTTCCCAACCTCATCCACTACATCAGAACAATCCTGGAGTTTAACCTCAGAACACCTACCTCTCTCTCCCCCTCGCTCTCTCTCTCTCTCACACACACACACTCACTTTCATTCAAACCAAAATTCAGCAATTCACTGGCGGTCACAAATTGCGTTTCATTCATATCCCCCTCTTCTTTTCTTATTGAAATGGGGCTATTTGAAACCGTGCGGCTTTGATGTGACGCGCGAACAGTCATGTGCTTCGGGTATGAATGCAGAATGAAACGGAAAAGAATCAGAGGAGGAGAGAGAGAATGTTAAGGAAGAAAGGAATATCATAGAAAGAGGGGCAATGAGGGCAGAGGAGTTAAGGGAACAGAATGGCCAGGCACTCTACGTGTAATATGCTGATTTGGGTGAAAAAGGAATCACTAAATGAAGAATAAAAGAGCGTAATCTGCCGCGGTGTAGTCGGATCTGTGAATACAGAGGTCTTTGGAGACATGTTATTTGTTATTAATTGAGGTTTTTAAAGGCAGGTATACAATTGTTGATCTAGTTTAAAGGTTTTTGGCCAGACATGTCGTTGGAAACGTTTTGGACCGGGTCTGAAACGTGTTTGGGTCCATTATGGTTCACTGAAGTGAGTTTAAACTCATTCTAATTATCAGCTGTTGAAATGGGTTTGAGTTTGGGTGAATCGTGGGTTAATTATGGCTAAAATGGATCTGAGCTTGAATGAGAGGGGCTTGGGCCATTTCTCATTTACTGAAACGGTGTTTGGGTTCATTCTAATTTATTGGCATGGGTTTTGGAGATGATTGCGGACGGTTTGAGTTTTTGAAATGGACTCTGTGGGTTATTTAAATCAGACTGGGAACTGAAATGGGTTCGAGTGAATGAGCGGTGTTTGTGCCAGTTGTGAGTTAGCATAAATGTTTTGGTCCCACTGTGGATTAAAGGAATGTGTGCTGGGTTTGCATTATTATTTTGGATTGCTGAAGAACCAAAACGTTATCAAAACTTTGGGTTGCTGACTTGAGTTTAACCAGCTGTGAGTTCCTGAGATGAGCTTGGGCCAGTTCTATGTTAATTGTTTAAGGAACTGGGGTTGAGTTTGGGTTATTGAGCTAGTTTTGAGTTTGGGTCATTAAACTAGGCTTTAGCTTGGGTCATTAAACTAGGCTTTAGTTTGGGTCATTAAACTAGTCTTTAGTTTGGGTCATTAAACTAGGCTTTAGTTTGGGTCATTAAACTAGTCTTTAGTTTGGGTTATTAAACTAGGCTTCAGTTTGGGTCATTAAACTAGTCTTTAGTTTGGGTTATTAAACTAGGCTTTAGTTTGGGTCATTAAACTAGTCTTTAGTTTGGGTCATTAAACTAGGCTTTAGTTTGGGTCATTAAACTAGTCTTTAGTTTGGGTTATTAAACTAGGCTTCAGTTTGGGTCATTAAACTAGTCTTTAGTTTGGGTTATTAAACTAGGCTTTAGTTTGGGTCATTAAACTAGTCTTTAGTTTGGGTCATTAAACTAGTCTTTAGTTTGGGTCATTAAACTAGGCTTCAGTTTGGGTCATTAAACTAGTCTTCAGTTTGGGTCATTAAACTAGGCTTCGCTTTAATATATTGAACTGGGGTTGAGCCGGCTATTGAACTAGTTTTGAGTTTGGGTTATTAAACTAGGCTTCAGTTTGATATATTGAACTGGGCTTGAGTCTGCTATTGAGCTAGTTTTGAGTTTGGATTATTGAACTGGGGTTGAGTTTGAGTTATTGAACTAGTTTTGAGTTTGGATTATTGAACTGGGGTTGAGTTTAGGTTATTAAACTAGTTTTGAGTTTGGGTTATTGAACTAGTTTTGAGTTTGGGTTATTGAACTGGGGTTGAGTTTGGGTTATTGAACTGGGGTTGAGTTTGGGTTATTGAACTGGGGTTGAGTTTGGGTTATTGAACTGGGGTTGAGTTTGGGTTATTGAACTGGGGTTGAGTTTGGGTTATTGAACTGGGGTTGAGTTTGGGTTATTGAACTGGGGTTGAGTTTGGGTTATTGAGCCATGTTCGAGTTTGCATTATTGAACTAGTTTTGACTGTGGGTTATTGAACTGGGTTTAAGTCAATTGTCGATTATTGAACAGGGTTTGCAATAAAATAAAATAAAAAGGTTATTAAATTGGTTTCTGATGAATCTGACTGGTTTGGGCCAGGCAGGTGCATGTTAAATTTTACACAGAAAAGTCTTCGGAGTTTACTCTGATTGTATTGCAGTACGTTTGGGTTAAGTTGCGTTTTGGTCGTTTGTAGGTTAGTTTACCGCGGTGTGGTTGGAAAAAAGGTAGGCTACTAAAAGTGGTTTTGAGCTAAGTGAGAGCTGTGCTGGGGCAGGTGTGTCATTATTGATAAGGGTTTTTAGTCGAAATAGGCTGAGGCAGTGATTATCACATGAAAAGCTGTCTCTCCTCCATTAATGTGTAAATATATTCAGGAATAAATAGACAAATAAGTGAACCTCTTTGCCAAGAGATGCGATGAGTCTCATCCCCCACCTCCACCTGCCCACGTCTTTCTGATTCTACTAGCATAACAATGGCTCCGTAGCTAGTGTGCACGCATACTGTACATCACCGCGTGTGTGTTAGATAGATCGTGTACACGGGGGGTAATCAGTCGGACTATGAGAGGAAAACCTGGCTGTTATGTTTACAACAAAGTGAAAGAAAAATAGCTTGTGTATGTGTGTGTGTGTGTGTGTGTATACTCACTGCTACAGGTCCGGTTGTAGTCAGGGTTCTCCTGAGGATGACCCTTTAGTCTGCAGTTGAAGCGATGCTGCCAGAACTCCGGGAACCACGGATTGCGCAGATTGTTGTCAGGACGTAATTTTAAATAGTAATCGTCGAACCACTTCACGTCCAAGGATCGCAGTTTTATTGTGATCCCACCTGCTGCCTCACGCACGTACCCGTCAGTCACGTCATAACGGTCCGCCCATCCGTCACTGGGAGGAGAAGGGGCGGAGACAAGAGACAAAGCAAAAATCATTCAGGGTAAAGTTTTCCTTTAACGTTAGAGTTGTGTATAAGCCTAGCTACATGGAGCTGGAGTAATAACGTCAGTGGAAGGACCTCACCGGGAGTGCTGCTGGGCGGAGAAATCGATTTTATCGGCCGGTGGTGGTGATGATGGCGTGCCGGCGTGGTTACAGGTTCAGAAACTGATCAAGCGAGAAATATATTTCGTTGACTCTTTTCTCCTTCTTTCACATACAGTACACACCTTTTTTTTTTGTCCTCCATCCGATTCACAACCTCTACATCTTTATCTTTCTTCCTCTTTTTGTATTTATTCTCCCTCACTTCTCATTTATTTCTCCTTTTTCTCTCTCACACATACACTCATTCCCCCAGTCCCTCCTCCCTTTGACATCTTGCAGTGTAATTCCCTCTTTTCCCAGCCAATACTGCCTATGAACATGATCTAGTTCACACACACACACACACACACACACACACACAAATCCGTAAATCGGTTCACAGTTGTATCACTTGCAATATTTCTAAATGCCGTTGTCATGGATACAGCTGCAGCCAATCACACTCCAGCATACTCTGAGGGCATCAACCACACATGTCGGGCAAAAGATGATGCCATCTGTACCCCGTGTGTGTGTGTGTGTGTGTGTGTGTGTGTGTGTGTGTGTGTGTGTGTGAGAGAGAGAGAGATCTCACACCTCTTAAGAGTTTTGACATTCCAAGGTGAGCAGTTACAACAAAGGTGACCAATTAATGTGCAGCAACACGGCCTGATATGCAAATGAGCACCAGCGACTAAAGTCTGTGTATGAGAGATAACGTGCACACACACACACACACACACACACACACACACACACACACACACACACAGAGAGAGAGAAAATGGCTTGGAGAGGTTGTGCTCATAGACTTCATTACAAATGAAGATTATACAAATTATGCACATAGGGTTCATTGAGGAGAGCTGCACTGTGTGTGTGTGTGTGTGTGTGTACATAATATTACACTGACATCGCAGAGTTCTGACTGGACTCAAGTTGGAAATGCCTACGAGGCATGTCTTTGGACTTGGGGAGGACACAGGTGTACCTGGAAGAAACCTCTAAAGCACAGGGAGAACATGCAAGCTCCGCCCACACAGGGCGGAGTCGGGATTCGAACCCCCAACCCCTTTACTGACGTCCTAGTCACTAACTCCCATTTTCTAGTTTTCCAGATTTCAGTTCTCCGCCTTCCCTGGTTTCCCAGATCTCCAATTTTCTCTTATTTTTCTGTTTTCCTTTTTCCTTTGGTTTCCTGGTTCATTGCTTCCAGCTTCCCGTCCTTGCGCTGCTAGTTCACATTTCCCCCCAAAATTCCTTCGTTTCCTGTTTTT
>NC_030432.2:2995894-3008394 GCF_001660625.3 Ictalurus punctatus
CTAATACTACATCACAGCAAGACTACAGCAAAACTACAGTGACATTACACTAATACTACAGCACAGCAAGACCACAGCAAAACTACAGTAATTACACTAATACTACATCACAGCAAGACTACAGCAAAACTACAGTAATTACACTAATACTACATCACAGCAAGACTACAGCAAAACTACAGTGACATTACACTAATACTACAGCACAGCAAGACCACAGCAAAACTACAGTAATTACACTAATACTACATCACAGCAAGACTACAGCAAAACTACAGTAATTACACTAATACTACATCACAGCAAGACTACAGCAAAACTACAGTGACATTACACTAATACTACAGCACAGCAAGACCACAGCAAAACTACAGTAATTACACTAATACTACAGCACAGCAAGACCACAGCAAAACTACAGTAATTACACTAATACTACAGCAAAACTACAACATATCAATACTACTACAGCAAAACTACAGTGATATTACACTAATACTACAGCAAAAATACATCAGAGCAAGACTACAGCAAAACTACAGTAATTACACTAATACTACAGCACAGTAAGACTACAGCAAAACTACAGTAATTACACTAATACTACAGCACAGTAAGACTACAGCAAAACTACAGTGATATTACACTAATACTACAGCAAAACTACAACATATCAATACTACTACAGCAAAACTACAGTAATATTACACTAATACTACAGCACAACTATATCACAGCAAGACCACAGCAAAACTATAGTAATATTACACCAATACTACAGCAAAACTACATCACAGCAAAACTACAGTGACATTACACCAATACTACAGTGATATCTCACAAATACTACAGCAATATTACACCAATACTACAGCGAAACTACATCACAGACAAACTACAGTAATATTACACCAACACTACAGCAAAACTACATCACAAACTACAGTAATATTACACCAACACTACAGCAAAACTACATCACAAACTACAGTAATATTACACCAACACTACAGCAAAACTACATCACAAACTACAGTAATATTACACCAACACTACAGCAAAACTACATCACAAACTACAGTAATATTACACCAACACTACAGCAAAACTACAGTGATATTTCACTAATACTATGGCAAAACTACAGTGATATACCAATACTACAGTGAAAATACATCACAGCCAAACTACAGTAATGTTACACGAATACTACGGCCAAACTAAATTACAGCCAAACTACAGAAAAACGGCAGCGATATTACACTAATACTACAGCAAAACTACAATATAACTCTGATATTACAGCAAACCCACAGTAATGTTACACTAAAGCTGTAGTTAAACAAACGCTACAGCGAAACTACAATATTTTAAGCCTACATGCAATATTATATCAATGATGCAGTAAAATGACAGTAATACTGATACTTTACGGTTACACTGCAGTCATATTACACTAATACTACAGCACAACTACAGCACAACACTACAGTAATAGCACAAAAATACAATATTACAGAAAGACTGCTACAGTTAATTACACTAATCCTACAGTACAGCAAATCTAGAGTAATATATTAATAATTAATAGCAAATCTGCATGGCACATTCAATTTACTAAACACACACACACACACACACACACACACACACACACAGAGAGAGTAAATATAGACACATTTGTGAATGCAGCAGCAAATGCTCTGGGGTAATATTTGTCATAACTCAAGTAGAGCTGCAATAACTAATCGATAAAATCAATAACAATCAAGGTTCAGTGAAAGGGAGATTTTATTATTAATGTAGGACTGTAGTTTCATTCAGTGCTTTTTGTCCATACATAAAAAGTAATGCATATATACTATTTTATATATATATATATATATATATATATATATATATATATATATATATATATATATATATATATATATATATATATATAAGTATTTATGCATTTTTTTAATAGATGGACAAAAAGCATTGAATTTAACTACAGTCCTACATGAATATATTCTGGTGTGTGTCGGTGTGTGTTGGGTTCTTTTCAGTCTTAATTAGACAAACGGTTGTGTAAAGTTTCAGTCTGAAGTTTATATTTGTAACACTCAAGTTTGTGGATTTAATTTTTAAAAAAACGAAAAAAAACGGTACTGAAAGTTTGCCCCACCCCATCCCTCGATTAATTGAAAAAAAATAATTGGCCAACTAATCTATTATGAAAGTAATCGTTAGTTGCAGCCCTAAACTCAAGGTGTGTGTATGTATTAAACGTACCGTAAGATATAGAAGCAGTGTGTGACTGTATTTTTGTCTCTGTACATTGGTTTATTGATTTGATTAACAAATTAAATTAGATTCACTCACACAAACACACTCTCTCACACTCACTCACAGACACACTCGCACAGACGCTCTTTCTCTCTACTGAAATGGATTATGTGAAATACTAAGAAAGGCATTTTAGTTACAGAATAAATATGGGACAAAGGAATAAAGACGGGAATAAAAATGGGGAAGATGTGGTGAGAAATGCGGACACTCCAATGTTCCCCTAAGATCGTGGTAGCGATCGTTTCCATGGCGACCTGGGCACGACTGACACAGCCACATGCTGAAAATGTTATCATGGCTTTAATAAAGGATTCGGTGTTTGTATTAAATGTTAATTATAATTAGGATTTGCACATCCTAATAATCCCAATAATGTTCATTTGTTTCTTAAATTAGAAAAGGCCGATATATCGGGTCGAGAAACCATCATTTCTAAATGTAAAAAGTAATACCTAAAAAAAGTTTTCTAGGCCTACTACACCAACACTGCAACATAACATCAATACCGCAAGACAACAATACCACCACACTAATACTAAAGAAAATCTACTGATATATCGTACTAATACTACAGTAATTTTATAACAGAGCATCACTGTAAAATTACTGTAAAACCAGTAATATTACAATAATACAACAGCAAAACTACAACATAGCATCAATACTCCAATTTCAGCTATTCCTAAAATATACCAACATAACATCAAAACTACCACATGAATACTAAGGCAAGTCTACTGTAATACTATAATAACGCTACAGTAAACCTACAGTATGAACTAAGCTACAGCAAAACAACAATAATATTACACTAATACTAAAGCAGATCTGTAGTAATATCATAGTAATACTACAGTAGTAATAAACTGATACTATGGAAAGGCTATATTCAAGCAAAAGTACAGTAATTACAGTAAAACTACAGCAAAACTAATATTACAATATAGTATAGTAATATGTAAGCAATATTTTTAAGCATACAGAAATATCACAATACCGCAGTACAAGGACACTAATACAACAGCAACGATATATAGTAGTAATATTAAACTAATGCTACAGTAACATCAATACTCCAGCAAATCTATAGTAACATTATAATAATTCTACAGCAAGACTACAGTAATATTACCCTAATACTACAGTAAAATGATGACAATATCACAATAACACGACAGCAAAACTATGTTGTTACACTAATACTACAGTAAAACGACAGTAACACCACATTAATGCCACAGCAATACTATGGTAATGTTACACTAATACTACAGTAACACCACATTAATACTACAGCAATACTATGGTAATGTTACACTAATACTACAGTAACACCACATTAATACTACAGCAATACTATGGTAATGTTACACTAATACTACAGTAACACCACATTAATGTTACAGCAATACTATGGTAATGTTACACTAATACTACAGTAACACCACATTAATGTTACAGCAATACTATGGTAATGTTACACTAATACTACAGTAACACCACATTAATGTTACAGCAATACTATGGTAATGTTACACTAATACTACAGTAACACCACATTAATACTACAGCAATACTATGGTAATGTTACACTAATACTACAGTAAAACGACAGTAACACCACATTAATGCTACAGCAATACTATGGTAATGTTACACTAATACTACAGTAAAACGACAGTAACACCACATTAATGCTACAGCAATACTATGGTAATGTTACACTAATACTACAGTAAAACTACATTAATGCCACAGCAATACTATGGTAATGTTACACTAATACTACAGTAACACCACATTAATGCCACAGCAATACTATGGTAATGTTACACTAATACTACAGTAACACCACATTAATGCCACAGCAATACTATGGTAATGTTACACTAATACTACAGTAACACCACATTAATACTACAGCAATACTATGGTAATGTTACACTAATACTACAGTAAAACTACAGTAACACCACATTAATACTACAGCAATACTATGGTAATGTTACACTAATACTACAGTAACACCACATTAATACTACAGCAATACTATGGTAATGTTACACTAATACTACAGTAACACCACATTAATGCTACAGCAATACTATGGTAATGTTACACTAATACTACAGTAACACCACATTAATGCTACAGCAATACTATGGTAATGTTACACTAATACTACAGTAACACCACATTAATACTACAGCAATACTATGGTGATGTTACACTAATACTACAGTAACACCACATTAATGCTACAGCAATACTATGGTAATGTTACACTAATACTACAGTAAAACTACAGTAACACCACATTAATGCTACAGCAATACTATGGTAATGTTACACTAATACTACAGTAACACCACATTAATACTACAGCAATACTATGGTAATGTTACACTAATACTACAGTAACACCACATTAATGCTACAGCAATACTATGGTGATGTTACACTAATACTACAGTAACACCACATTAATGCTACAGCAATACTATGGTAATGTTACACTAATACTACAGTAAAACTACAGTAACACCACATTAATGCTACAGCAATACTATGGTAATGTTACACTAATACTACAGTAACACCACATTAATACTACAGCAATACTATGGTAATGTTACACTAATACTACAGTAACACCACATTAATGCTACAGCAATACTATGGTGATGTTACACTAATACTACAGTAACACCACATTAATGCTACAGCAATACTATGGTAATGTTACACTAATACTACAGTAAAACTACAGTAACAGCACATTAATACTACAGCAATACTATGGTAATGTTACACTAATACTACAGTAACACCACATTAATGCTACAGCAATACTATGGTAATGTTACACTAATACTACAGTAACACCACATTAATACTGCAGCAATACTATGGTAATGTTACACTAATACTACAGTAAAACTACAGTAACACCACATTAATGCTACAGCAATACTATGGTAATGTTACACTAATACTACAGTAACACCACATTAATACTGCAGCAATACTATGGTAATGTTACACTAATACTACAGTAACACCACATTAATACTACAGCAATACTATGGTAATGTTACACTAATACTACAGTAACACCACATTAATACTACAGCAATACTATGGTAATGTTACACTAATACTATGGTATTATGTCGAAAACATTGTGAAACTATTTCGAACATGATAGAATAATGTACTCTAAGAATTCTGGGAGTTGGTGTTTTTAACATCAAGAGGCGTCAAGAGAACAGGGTTCAGTGCTCAGTATAGCCTAATGACGCATAAGGACAGAAGACAGGGTGGTGATTTGGTGGGGGTGTGTGTGTTGGGGGGGGTTTAATGACAGCAGGGACGATTTACTGGAGCACTGAGGCATTAAGATCTCTCTCTCTCTCTCACACACACACACACACACACACACACACACACACACACACACACATAAAACAAAGCGAGTAAGTCATTAATATATAAAACCACATTTATCTACTATTAGACTGAATCCTGGCAAACACTCTTATTGATCCTGGCAGAGTTCACATGAACTCAGTCAAGAAACTGCTGACAGTTGTTGCCTTGAAGCATCATCTGGACTCTTTTCTCTATTTCTGTCTTTCCACATTCGTTTAATGCCGGTGACTATTTAATGACGTTCGTGTGTGTGTGCGATGATGGTGATCATGAATTTGATGATGATAGTGATGATACTCATGATGCCAGTGGCGATGCTGCTGCTGTGGATGGTTATGGCGATGGTCATAGGGACATTATCGTAACATTTATGACAGTGGTGATGATGGGACAGTTTTTTAAAAATAAATAAATAAATAAATAAATAAATAAATAAACAAACGGGACAAATGCCGCCTACTAAGGCAGGAAGGCAGCGAGTAGTGTCCGAGGTTTGCACACGGTCATGCCTTCTGAGGTGTCTTGAAGGCAGCATCCACATGCCCTTCACTCTCCTTCATATTCCATAACTCCACGCATCAAGCAGGTGTTTACAAAAAAATGTCAGGGGAGCAATTTATAGACAAATAAGTTCAAACATTTGTAAATATTCTTTTGAGTGAAATCACAGAGTATTAGTTTTATTTTCCCCGACGATACTTCATTCCGTCATACTTAACTTGAACGTATGGTGACTATAGTGTGCACGCTGGTAACCTAGCGACGTGGCGATGAGGTGGCGCTGCCTTCGAAGCCCGTCTCAAACCGTACACATACCTTTGAAGACTTATGAGACTACATATGCATCAAGGCAGCGATGCCTTCAGTTTCCGTACACACCTGTGACTGATGATTATTATAAGGTTGATGATGATAATGGAGATGATGATGATGATGATGTTGATGCCTCGCAGTCTCAGACCTGCCAACAAGCATGAACTCCCCGGACAGGTTCTGGCGTCTCATGGCCATGAGGATGCCTCGGACAGTCATGCCTTCACAGAAACACACCACCACGCGCGCCTTGGGCAGACGAACGCGCAGCTTCGCCAGCAGACGGTCAAAGCTCTGTTCGCCTGCATTACTCCAGATCTTATCCGAGTGTGCGATGCAGATCCCTTCCTTCAGAGCCATCTCCTTGAACGCCGCTATTCCACTTTCACCATAGTTACCTGGAGAGATAGACACACAGAGAGAGAGAGAGAGAGAATTCTGCATTATGTAGATAAATCAGAGTGACCGTACAGTGTATATACAGTGAGAGAAAGGCGGCTGAGTGTAATGAAGAACCAAGGGCGTGTGTGAAAGAGCGAACAAGGAAGCAAAACGTAAGAATATTTTAGAGAAAGTGATCAAGAAAGAGATAGAGAGAGAGGGCCAGAGGGAATCTAGGCGGGGTGGGGTGAGGGGGGTTAAAGAATGCAAAATAATGAGTAGAAAATGGGCGGGGGGGGGGGGGGGGGGGGGGGGGGGCGGGGGGGCATAAATCTTGTATAAACATGATGTGTCATAATCAAGTAATGAGAAAGAGAGTGAGACTGGCGGAGGAAATAATAGATAGGAAAGATGTAGAACGAAATGAGTGTTGCAAAGACCCCCAAGGACATTTAACAGAGGGAAATAATCTGAACGCAGAGTGGGCAAAGGACACAGAGAGGAAACAGGACTGAGTGGATGGTGGAGAAAAGAGAAAGAAGGTGAAAGACAATGTTTGTAGACGTAGAGCAAGAGATGTTAGAAAAAGGGAAGAAAAAAAAATAGACGGACAGCGACGGGTAAGGAAGAGTGAGAGAAAAAGATAGGTGTTAAAAATGAAATGTGTGGATGTGAAGTATTGGGAATGAGTTATTTATAATGAGGGGGTGGGGCCATGGCTGTGATTGACAGGTGTCAACCTCCCCAACTCGAGGAAGGAGTTCTATATTGTTGCATGGTAGATAAAGATGAACGCTAATGTAGTATGGCAGTGCTGCGCAGCATGTTTCTGTATGCTTGTATAAGTGTACCTTTGTGTGTGTGTGTGTGTGTGTGTGTGTGTGTGTGTGTATATATAAGGTGGCCACTGGTCTCTGTGGAGGCATGTAAAGTCCTGTAATTAGTCTCACAGTGAGAGCATCAGAGAGCACGCACACACACACACACACACAGATGGTCCACACACACACACACACACACACACACACACACACACACACAATGAAGTGTATCGTTAGTTCGAATAATGTGTTGTTTTTCTGCTCAGTGCTGGTTGTTCACGTCAATATGCAGTAAGTGAGCTCAGCTGCTACGTCACTTATTACCACACGAATCATATAACACCACAACGTAACACCGCCTGACGTCACACGACGTAATACACCAACATAATGAAATAAAACAACCAGGATTATGACAACGGAATGCAACATGCCATGACTACATGACACGATGTAACGTAACATAATGCGTCCTAATGTGACATGAAATGACACAACTTAATATAACGCAATACGGAAAATAACACAACGTGACGTAAAATTGACAGACGTGACAACGCAACACAACATAGCGTAACACGAGGTAACACAACGTAACAAAGCGCACAGAACGTGACGGAGCATGACATAACGTATCATGATGTAACACGAGCTAACGTGACATGGCATAACTTATAAAGAAACATGATGTAACTTTAATGCAACATAAAATAACATCACGTATCTGAACTAAACATGATGTAACAAAATATGACACGACGTAACGTGACGCAAAATAACGTAACGTATCTTACATACATGCTATAGTATAATGAAACATGACTTAACGTAACGTATCTTAACGTATCATGATGTAACGTAAAATGACCTAATGTAACATAACGTATCTTAACATATCATGATGTAACGTAAAATGACCTAATGTAACATAATGTATCTTAACGTATCATGATGTAACGTAAAATGACCTAATGTAACATAACGTATCTTAACATATCATGATGTAGCAAAACATGATGCAACGTAAAATGACCTAATGTAACATAACGTATCTTAACATATGGTGTAACAAAACATGATGTAACGTAAAATGACCTGATGTAACATAACGTATCTTAACATATCATGATGTAGCAAAACATGATGCAACGTAAAATGACCTAATGTAACATAACGTATCTTAACATATGGTGTAACAAAACATGATGTAACGTAAAATGACCTAATGTAACATAATGTATCTTAACATATCATGATGCAACGTAAAATGACCTAATGTAACATAATGTATCTTAACGTATCATGATGCAACGTAAAATGACCTAATGTAACATAATGTATCTTAACATATCATGAGGTAGCAAAACATGATGTAACGTAAAATGACCTAATGTAACATAATGTATCTTAATGTATCATGATGCAACGTAAAATGACCTAATGTAACATAACGTATCTTAACATATCATGATGCAACGTAAAATGACCTAATGTAACATAATGTATCTTAACGTATCATGATGTAACGTAAAATGACCTAATGTAACATAATGTATCTTAACATATCATGATGTAGCAAAACATGATGTAACGTAAAATGACCTAATGTAACATAATGTATCTTAATGTATCATGATGCAACGTAAAATGACCTAATGTAACATAACGTATCTTAACATATCATGATGCAACGTAAAATGACCTAATGTAACATAACGTATCTTAACATATCATGATGCAACGTAAAATGACCTAATGTAACATAACGTATCTTAACATATCATGATGCAACGTAAAATGACCTAATGTAACATAATGTATCTTAACATATCATGATGCAACGTAAAATGACCTAATGTAACATAACGTATCTTAACATATCATGATGCAACGTAAAATGACCTAATGTAACATAATGTATCTTAACATATCATGATGTAACGTAAAATGACCTAATGTAACATAACGTATCTTAACATATCATGATGCAACGTAAAATGACCTAATGTAACATAACGTATCTTAACATATCATGATGTAACGTAAAATGACCTAATGTAACATAATGTATCTTAACATATCATGATGTAACGTAAAATGACCTAATGTAACATAATGTATCTTAACATATCATGATGTAGCAAAACATGATGTAACGTAAAATGACCTAATGTAACATAATGTATCTTAATGTATCATGATGCAACGTAAAATGACCTAATGTAACATAACGTATCTTAACATATCATGATGCAACGTAAAATGACCTAATGTAACATAATGTATCTTAACATATCATGATGTAACGTAAAATGACCTAATGTAACATAACGTATCTTAACATATCATGATGCAACGTAAAATGACCTAATGTAACATAATGTATCTTAACATATCATGATGTAGCAAAACATGATGTAACGTAAAATGACCTAATGTAACATAATGTATCTTAATGTATCATGATGCAACGTAAAATGACCTAATGTAACATAACGTATCTTAACATATCATGATGCAACGTAAAATGACCTAATGTAACATAATGTATCTTAACATATCATGATGTAACGTAAAATGACCTAATGTAACATAATGTATCTTAACGTATCATGATGTAACGTAAAATGACCTAATGTAACATAATGTATCTTAACATATCATGATGTAGCAAAACATGATGTAACGTAAAATGACCTAATGTAACATAATGTATCTTAACATATCATGATGCAACGTAAAATGACCTAATGTAACATAATGTATCTTAACATATCATGATGCAACGTAAAATGACCTAATGTAACATAATGTATCTTAACGTATCATGATGCAACGTAAAATGACCTAATGTAACATAATGTATCTTAACGTATCATGATGCAACGTAAAATGACCTAATGTAACATAATGTATCTTAACATATCATGATGTAATGTAAAATGACCTAATGTAACATAATGTATCTTAACGTATCATGATGTAACGTAAAATGACCTAATGTAACATAATGTATCTTAACATATCATGATGCAACGTAAAATGACCTAATGTAACATAATGTATCTTAACATATCATGATGCAACGTAAAATGACCTAATGTAACATAATGTATCTTAACATATCATGATGCAACGTAAAATGACCTAATGTAACATAATGTATCTTAACATATCATGATGTAACGTAAAATGACCTAATGTAACATAACGTATCTTAACATATCATGATGTAACGTAAAATGACCTAATGTAACATAATGTATCTTAACGTATCATGATGCAACGTAAAATGACCTAATGTAACATAATGTATCTTAACGTATCATGATGTAACGTAAAATGACCTAATGTAACATAATGTATCTTAACATATCATGATGTAGCAAAACATGATGTAACGTAAAATGACCTAATGTAACATAATGTATCTTAACATATCATGATGCAACGTAAAATGACCTAATGTAACATAATGTATCTTAACATATCATGATGCAACGTAAAATGACCTAATGTAACATAATGTATCTTAACATATCATGATGTAACGTAAAATGACCTAATGTAACATAATGTATCTTAACGTATCATGATGTAACGTAAAATGACCTAATGTAACATAATGTATCTTAACATATCATGATGTAACGTAAAATGACCTAATGTAACATAATGTATCTTAACATATCATGATGTAGCAAAACATGATGTAACGTAAAATGACCTAATGTAACATAATGTATCTTAATGTATCATGATGCAACGTAAAATGACCTAATGTAACATAACGTATCTTAACATATCATGATGCAACGTAAAATGACCTAATGTAACATAATGTATCTTAACATATCATGATGTAACGTAAAATGACCTAATGTAACATAATGTATCTTAACATATCATGATGTAACGTAAAATGACCTAATGTAACATAACGTATCTTAACATATCATGATGCAACGTAAAATGACCTAATGTAACATAACGTATCTTAACATATCATGATGCAACGTAAAATGACCTAATGTAACATAACGTATCTTAACATATCATGATGCAACGTAAAATGACCTAATGTAACATAATGTATCTTAACATATCATGATGAAACGTAAAATGACCTAATGTAACATAATGTATCTTAACATATCATGATGTAGCAAAACATGATGTAACGTAAAATGACCTAATGTAACATAATGTATCTTAACATATCATGATGTAACGTAAAATGACCTAATGTAACATAACGTATCTTAACGTATCATGATGCAACGTAAAATGACCTAATGTAACATAATGTATCTTAACATATCATGATGCAACGTAAAATGACCTAATGTAACATAACGTATCTTAACATGTTATGATATAATGAAACGTGACTTAATGTAATGTATCTTAGCGTATCATGATGTAACGAAACATGACGAACATATCAGGATGCATCATGACATAACGTAATGACGTAATGTAACGTGGTATAGCATGACATAACTTCATGTAACATAACATAACATCACGATGTCATGTAACATTCAATTATGTAACATAACATCATAAAATATAACATTACATAACATAACAATAGAAGCATCCATGTTCTCTTGATATGTTTAATGCTCACAGATATGTTTAGGATTTACGGCTGATGTGATCCTTAACTCTTTCAGATGGCTTTAGATGCGGTTCTACACTATAGAACGGGGTTCG
>NC_030432.2:3018394-3075894 GCF_001660625.3 Ictalurus punctatus
ATGGCTCTGAGTATGACTCTCAGTCTCTCTCTCTGTCTGTCTGTCTCTCTTTCTGTGTGTGTGTGTGTGTGTGTGTGTGTGTGTGTGTGTGTGTGTCTTTTTCTCCATCATTTCCCTCCATCTCCCCCTCTGTCTCAATTCTGTATTCTGTGTCTTACTCACTCGCTCCATTTCTTCTCACTGTTTCCTCCTTTCCTGCTATTTTCTCTCCTCTCTCTCTCTCTCTCTCTCTGTGTTTCTCACTTTCTCTCTCTCTCTCACGCTGTATGTATCGCTCCTTTTTTTCCCTCCGTCTTTCTTGCTATTTTTCTCTTCTTTGCCTCTATGCTCCCTCTGTTTCTTTTTCACTGCTTCATTTATTTATATATATATTATATTATATATTAATCTATATATCTGCTGTTTATTTCTCTTTCTGTGCATCTCTCCTCTTATAAATCCCTCTCCCTTCATCCCTCTCATCTGTAACTCTGAGTACGTCTTTCTTCTTTCATTGTTCTCTTCCTTCCTTTCATTCTCTCAATATCTCCCTCCATCTTTCCTCTTTCTGCCGTCTATCAGACATACCGTTGTCAGATTCTCTCTCTCTGTTTTTCTGTCTCTCTTCACACAGCTTTCTTCGAGCACCCTCTCTCGCTCACGCCTTCTCTCCGCTCCCTTTATCGCTCTTCCCTCTGCTCTCTCGTTCCCTCGCTGTCCGTCCACCTTTCTACATCCTGTTTTCCTTTATCTGTCTGTATCGGTCCGTTTATACCTATTGCATTTGAACCCCAATATCACTTAGTCCGTCTTTCTCTCACCTTCAGTGTCTATTTCTCTCTCTCTCTTTTAGTCACACACTCTCCCTCCATCTCTCTCTCTATCTCCTTCCTTCTCTATTTCTAAATCTTTCCTTCAAACTCTCATTCTATCTTTCTCCTTTCCACTTCTTCCTTGCTCTTTCTTTTCCTTGGAATATTTTCCAAAAGACAGACAGATAGATGGATGGACAGCCAGACAGACAGACAGATGGCTAGCTAGACAGACAGACACAGACAGATGGATAGACAGACACAGACAGGTGGACAGATAGCTGGATGGACAGACAGACAGGCAGCTTGACAGACAGACAGAGGGACGGCTGGACAGACAGACAGACAGACAGACGGATTGACAGACGGACGGATAGACAGACTTACTGATAGACAGACAGATGGATGGATTGACACACAGACAGACGGATAGACACACAGACAGACGGATAGACACAGACGGACGGACGGATAGACACACAGACAGACGGATAGACACACAGACAGACGGATAGACACACAGACAGACGGATAGACACACAGACAGACGGATAGACACACAGACAGACGGATTGACACACAGACAGATAGACAAACAGATAGACAGACAGACAGACAGACAGACAATGAAGCTGACACCTCTTGAAATAAACGGAGATGACAGAGAACAGGTTGGAGAAAAGCTGCATGTTGGCATTATCAATCCCTGAACACACACACACCACAGTGAAGCAATAAAACCCCTCGACCTTGGGCTGCGTCCTAAACCGCACAGTAGTCTACTATCGGGACTAAATGTTACCTCTGAACGCATTTCTACTTCCGGTTTAGGCATTAACAGTTGACGTCAGGTTGTTTGAGGGAAATTATGGGATGCATTTGATGACTAGCAGTTATTTATGATCGTTAGATATGCTGTGCGCGCGTGCTGTTTGGAGTCTTGACGGTTGAGCATGGGTATTTCAAAACATGGAATCATTTCAAACAAAACCTCGCTGAATATCGCGATTGTAACGGTAACTGTACAGTCCTCGAACCTGCAGCCGCTGTGCCATGTGTCCGCGCGCAGATGCTTAAGCCGGTGGCGGGAAATAACAGGTACGAGAGCACGAAGTTGAGCTCGTGATGCACCGTGAAGACTTCAAAGGCTTTTGGTTTACGTGATAACACTAACACACACACACACACACACAAAGAGAGAGAGAGAGAGAAGGAGAGAGAGAGAGAGAAGGAAAGAGAGAGAGAGAGAGAGAGAGAGAGAGAGAGAGAGAGAGAGAGAGAGAGAGAGAGCAACGTACACATACACACACCACAATTAACTCGCTCGTTGTATTAATTTTAAAAAAAAAATCCTTTTCAAGTCTTACCTGTCGCACGAGCTCAATTCCTCCTCATGATCCGTTAAAGGTCGCGCGCTGTCCGGTTGGAGTTGTATGTACACGGCATATATCTACGCACACAGGCGCGCGACTCGTCCTCAGTAATTTGGTTTGTGGATGCACGAGCTGCTGTTGCTGCGGCGGTGAAACGCTCAGAGCATCGCGAGCCTGTCCTCTAGGTATTAACGTCTCGCGCAGACACACACATACACCGACACTCTCCGCACTCTCCCTCTCCCTCGCGCCAGCAGCCAGTCAGTCAGTCCTCGAGACAGTCCTCCCACTCCGACTCCCACGCGCGTAACCGCGAAGTGTGAAACACACCACGCGCGTCGGAACGCGCGCACACACACAGGATCCTGTGTGCGGGACACAGCCCTATCTCTTATAGATTCAGTTATTTAAGATGCTACACCGTGTGTGTGTGTGTGTGTGCGCGGATAAATCCCAAATGGCTCCCTAAACAAGTGCACTGGATATGACATTATGGTTCGCACACTGTATAGCCTACTACTGTATGGTGTACTTTTTGTCCAGTTTGGGTTTCAGCTCCAAGTGCACTAGATCGGATATAAAACAATGGCTAGGTCTTACATAGTGCACTATATTGTCTGACTCTGTGATCCAGGTTTCAGAGGATCAGACTGCTGTCATGAACTGCGCCTCAAAGCGAAGAACTATGACCTTACGTTCATAATCTAGAAAACCCAGGAGATACACTGCTACACTAACTGTACATTAACTGTAATATAAAAAGCTTTGCACCCTACCCTGTTCAGCTGTACTCTAAAAGCGAGGTAAAGTTTCACCACATGCACCTTCCCAGGGTAAAAAAAAACAAATACACAGATTACTGTAAAGGTTCTTACAGTACCACCCCATCGCCGAGGAAAATTACATTCGAGTAGCTTAATTTCTGATCGTGTCGCTCCAGTGGACGGGTTCTCACCTGCGTTGAGTGGGAAAGCACACAATTACACATCATACTCGACCTCCACTTGATCCTCAGTGCACCCCGAACAGTTTCAGAACCTGGAATAAACTACCTTCTCATCAAGTGCATTTTAACATCGCTTCCAGATCAGCAACATCACCAAGCAAGCACAATCATCACCATAGCAACCTTCCTTCCTGTCGCGTGTCGGCCGCGCCGTGTGACCGTCACTCCCCCAGCTCGCCGCCGTGTGACCGTCACTCCCCCAGCTCGCCGCCGTGTAAAGAGTCTCCGTCATGTCCCAGCTTGTGCTCTGTGTTTATATTCAACAGCACAGACTCGCGTAATTAACCAGTCCACATTCCTGCATTAACACTGCTCCTCCGTTACCTCGGTACATGCTGATAAATAAACAATATAAACAATAAACAAGCAGCATGTCGGCTAATACGTAGCTAAACTCGGTTCGACGATAAAAATACACAAATTTACTCTGTAAAAGCTTGTTTTCTACCAGACAGCTAGTCTAAAAGCTACGTGTTGGTCATTAGCTAGCTAATCGAAAACAACAAGCTATACATAAACACCGTTAGCTTGCTGGCTAATCTCCTGCTGTAAAACAAAGTGGACCATATTAAAACACGGGTCGCTTGTTTGCTAGCTCTCAGATGAGTGTATACACAACTCTCTTGTCGGCTATTAGCTAGTTAATATAGATATGGGGGACTGAACGTGTGTCCAGTGAAACAGTTTCGACTTTCCTAGCGTGATGCTAGCGTGCTAACACCTTACACCATGCTGGGAGCAGAGCAGGCAAGCGATTTCACTTTTAGGACATAAAGACTCCGACTGGCCTGCAGCCATTGTTCATTATTTTGTTTCTCACCCTTGTTTGTTTGTTCATGGGTGTGTGTGTGTGTGTGATAATGTGTGTGGGTGGAAAAGCGATTGGACCTTTTAACTGAATTGGCTTTCGGCTTTTTTTCCTCAAATGTGGCTTGGATTAACGAGTGCAGGATTAAACCGCTATTAAAGAGCAGAAAATCTCCCAAACTGCTCCATTTGCACTCTTTGACACACACACACACACACACACACACACACAGAGAGAGAGAGAGAGAGAGAGAGAGAGAGAGAGAGAGAGCTGCAGCTAAAGCAGCATGATTCAGCCTTGAGACTGTTTTGATCCCAGGGTGAACGGTGTTCAGCGAGGCCTCGTTTCGATGAACTCTGGCGCGTGGGAAACGGCGCCGTCTTTACCGCCGAGACTCGCATCATTATTCGAGCTCAGACACACTCCAGAGAGACAAAGTGTTCTCGAGTTATTCCCATTTACAAGGTTTTATCAAACGCTGGCACTGAAAACTACACTTGAGAATTAATCACTGAACATCGTTATAGCAATTAGCATAAGTAATGTAATAAAAATAAAAAGATTAGTGTTATGTAGCTAATGTTAGCAAACTGCAAGATGGGTATGAACATGGCTTAGCTTTTTGACTACAGGTGACAACATCAAGACTCGCAAAAACTCTAATATGGCATTCTGTTAAAAGAAATAATAGTGAAACAGCTTGTAGTACCTACTGCTTTTTCACACTTGTTTCTTTGTGTGTGTGTGTGTGTGCGCGCGCGTGGGATCACATCTCAGTGCTGAAACGCGGGCTAAAATGGACGCCTGCTGCGTTTAATGCAAGTCAGACCCACATCTAAAATGACTCAGGTGCTGGCCTTTAGTGTGATTCAGTGATCAATCTGATTATTTGTTTAACATTTGAGCGCATTCTGATACATTTACATATAAAATATCAGTTTTCAGTGCAAAAAATAATGTTATAATAATAATAATAATAATATAAAGTTTAAAAATACACAAATAAATTAGACCTTAAATATCACATCATAAGTAATGTTAATGTTAAATGTAAATTTAAAGATTAAATGTACTTATATATATATATATATATATATATATATATATATATATATATATATATATATATATATACACACACACACTGCATATAAATGAGTGTAAGAGTAAATGTTAATGTTAAATTTAAATGTTAAATATATATCTCAATGACTGAGTAAATGTTTTTAAATGTAAATGTTAAATAGAAACTTCAAGGTGAAATGTAAATGTTAACTATATATCTAAATGAGTGTAAATATTAAATGTAAATGTTAAATAGAAACTTCAAGGAGAAATGTAAATGTTAAATCTAAACTTCAAGGTGAAATGTAAATGTTAAATAGAAACTTCAAGGTGAAATGTAAATGTTAACTATGTCTCTAAATGAGTGTAAGTGTAAATGTTAACTGTAAATATTAAATGTTAATGTTAAATGTATATACAAAATGTATTTGTTTAATAGGAACCTAAATGTTAAGTGTAGAAGTTAAATGTGACACTAATATGCTAACTGACCCCACCCTCTCAGATTTCTGGGTGCTAGTTTTGGATCGAGGTCGAGGATGTATAAAGCACGTTCACTGCTTTACATCTAAATGCAAAATTCAGATAGATTTTTAAAGCGCATCATTTTTTACATTTTATGCCCCATTGGTGTGTGGGTCTGAACTTGCACGCAATGAGCGGTCAGGTAGGTCCAGTCAGTGTTTTTACCTGGAGCTAGATAAATGGATGAAAGAATCCTGGATAAACGTAAACCTACACTGAGTGTGTCAATGAAAAGAAAACTTGAAAAGGAAAGAGAAGCTAGAGAACATTCATTTTCCCAAATGGGTGGGAGTAAAAATGCACTCAGAGCTAAAAAGGGGTAAAGAAGTCTCAACGTTGAGTCACGGCTGGCCGCGAGTCGGAGTGTTGATGGACTTTGATGATATGGTAGATGAGTTTTCGAGAAGAAAAGCCAGAAATAAGCCTAAGGGTCGTCACTGCATGTTGCAGGGGCCCAGTATTTAATAATCCATCCCAGCAGTGTACAGATATAGAAATATGGTTGGGGGAAAAGAAAAGTGCGTGAAAAAGCACTGAAAACATCCATCCCAGCAGTGTACAGAGATATGGGAGACTAAGGACATGTATGATCTTAGTGAACAAGCCCATATGGGTTCTTCTACAATCTCTTTCTTAATGTTCAAAATCAATAGAATACTTAACCCTTTTTTTCTTTTCTTTTTTAAATGAACAGTTTAACTATGTGGTCCTTCAAGGGCTCAGAAAGAGTGCGCTACATACTGAAGAGGATGTTGTTTTGGATATAGCACCCAGATTTTCAGAAGAGGGGTGAGCTTTTTATCATCCTTAGGCCACGGTACAAGAAGTGACACTAAACCCCGCCTACTTTACATGCAAAGTCTGGTGTTAGGTCACGTTAAAACCAGGATCAGAACATGGCCTTGATCTCTTATTAAAAACTGTGTGGGTTTTTGTGTGTGCACGTGTGTGTGTGCGTGTGTGTGTGTGTGTGTCACAGATAAGCCTAACGAGTCCAGTTGCCATGGCATCCGGTTAAGAGACATACTGACTAGCTGAGAGTGAGAGTGGAGGGTGTAATTGAGCTTTCACATACCGGTAGTTAAAGTCACACACACATACACACACACACACACACACACACACATACACAGCTGTGTGGGCATGAAAAGAGAAAGGCTAGAGGAGATACTTCCTGACAAATCACTCATTCACACACACACAGAGTTTGTCCTACAATCTTTATGATGACCTTCCATTGCCATACAGAATATATATTCATGTGGGAATTATGTCAACGTTTGAGTCAGATTTTCTGTTCATCTTTAGTGTATTTTAATTTTGATTAAATAAACCATACTAGATTTTCTGATAAATGTGTTTTTATTCATACTTACACTCGTGTTTCTCTCCTCAGAGGGATGTTATCTGTAACAAACTGAGGAATTCAGCTCATGCTGCCCTCTTGTGGTGAGTCTGTGCAAATAAAAATGTATTCATATATACATTGATCAATATACAGTACGTTTCATATCTTATATGTTTGGGGGTTTTTTTGTACAGCAATCTTACATTCATTTCTTAGTCGTTGTATTATCTGTATTCTGTTCAGATGTATATTCTTATACCTTTTCAGTGATTTACATGCATGTTCTCAACCATCAGTGCAGTAGGAACCAAAAACCAAGAGGAAACTATAAACACTTGAAAGATGACACCACGCCCCCTGGTTGCAGCCATGCCCCTGGTTGCACGCCACGTCACGCCCACAAGTATGGCTTAGCCCTGTGATTGGACCGCGATTGCCTTTCAGCGTAACACGACCGCAACACCCCGACGAACACGACATTCATTGTCGATTTCGGACATAAAATTAGGCTTCGATTCTTAAAATGGTGAACTTAATGTCGAGTTTATTAATAAGGTCTACCTAATACGTGTTCGATGACAGAAATATATCCAGACGGATCCAATCTTTCTTTTAAACACCACGTTTTTTCATGAGAATTTAACAAGATTAAAGATTCCTGGGAAAGTTTTCATCTAAACTATAGTAATCTGACAATACTGTATTATGTGATAGAGCGATATCAATCTAATACTTTTATAGTATTTTACTCTTACGGTTATCTCCTCAGGCTTTGTCTCTAAATGGAGGATTCTTCAAATTCATCTCTTCATGGATAAGTTAACGTTCTCATGACATCCACCACAAATCTGACACGTTTTGGAAAATACAGACGCCTCTTTGTGATTTTTTATATTTTTATATATATATATATATATATATATATATATATATATATATATATATATATACACACACACACACATTATTTATTTATTAATTAAATTTAACGCCAAAAAAAAAAAAATTTTTTTTTTTTTTTTAAAGATGTTCATCCACTGGTCCTGTTTCTACTGGCCCCAAATTTTAACAAGTAGCTACATGCTAACTTACATTAGTCATATTGTCCAGAACACTGACCTCTCTGTCTGTCTGTCTGTCTGTCTCTCTGTCTGTCTCTCTTGCTCCGTTCTGTCTTTCTTTCTGTAGTGGGATTAGCCGGTCCTCACGAGCCGCTCCTGTAACGTGACCATCTTATGATTCAACTGAACTGAGAGAAATGCACGTACGACAGCACATGATACACACACACACACACACACACACACACACACACACACACAGGATCTTTATACAGTCTCCTCTGAAAGTATTTGAACGGCAAATCCAATTCTTTTTTTTTGCTATACACTGAAAACTTTTGGGTTTGAGTTCTTAAGATGAATATGGGACGATAGATCTGAATTTCAGCTTTCATTACTTCATATTTACATCTAGACGTGTTAGAACATGGCACCTTGGGTGAGCAAAGGTATTAGAACAGACAGTCTTAAAGTAAATGATATGTGCCTGACAGGTGTTTCTTGTTGCCCAGATGTGACCTGTTAGATCGACTGTTTAAACACTACATGGCTCTGAACGCCTACTCTTGGTTTGAGCCCTGGGTTTCACCTGTGAAGACTGCATTTGTTTTTAAAACAGTTAAACCAACGTGAAGAGCAGAGAGCTGCTTATGGGAGAAAAGCGAGTCATTTTGAAGCTGAGCAAAGAGGGAAAATCGATCAGAGTCATTGCGCAAACATTGGGTATAGCCAATACAACAATTTGGAATGTTCTGAAAAAGAAAGAAACGACTGGTGTACTGAGCAACAGACGTGGAACATCTCGGCCAAGGAAAACAACAACAGCTGATGAAGAAAAACCCAAAAACAACAGTCAGTGATATCACCAACAACCTCCACAGGGCGGGGGTGAAGGTATCACAATCCACCGTTCGAAGAAGACTCCGAGAGCAGAAATACAGAGGCCATAACACACGATGTGATCCACTCATCAGCAGGAAGAATCAGAAAGTCAGATTGGAATTCACAAAGAAATACAGAGATGATCCACAAAAGTTCTGGAACCAAGATGAACCTCTAACAGAGTGATGGAAAGGCCAAAGTGTGGAGAAAGAAAGGATCTGCTCATGGTCCAAAACATACAAGCTCATCTGTGAAACATGGTGGAGGTAGTGTCACGGCTTGGGCTTGCATGGCTTCTTCTGGAACGTTCTCACTAAATCTTTCTGGATGATGGAACTCATGATGGTAGCAGCAGAATGAATTCAGAAGACTACAGGAACATTTTGTCTGACAATTTACAGAGATTTACTGCATCCAGATGAATCAGGACCTACTTCATCATGCAGCAAGACAACGATCCAAAACACTTTGAAGTGGAAGGTTTTAGACTGGCCAAGTCGATCACCAGACCTTCACCCAACTGAGCAGCATCTCACCTCCTGCAGAGGAGACTGAACAGAGAACACCCCCCCTGAAACAAACACCAACTGAAAGGAGCTGCGGTGCTTCTTAAAACATGCCCTGAAATGGGCCGGTGTCCCATCCGGGATGAATTCTGCCGTCTTATACCCAGTGTTCCTGGAATTGGCTCCGGATCCGCCCTGACCCTGACCAGGATAAAGCGCTTACTTAAGAGGATGGAGGAATTATTATATTTAAGTATAGCGTTATTATATTTACATATTACTGTTATATTTATACAGTACAGTTCTCTTCCTCCAGACTTTTTGACTTTTTAATACTCCCCCCTACACACACACACCACACACACACCGTGTGGGATCACTCGAGCGCGTGAATTCCAGAGGCTGAGCCCCGGGGGACTACAGGGTCTGATCCTAAACATGTGATCATGTGTGTGTGTGTGTGAGAAGTTATGATTGAGACGAAGCGCAATCCCCTGCACTCTTTCACTCTTTCACGCACTCCGGGGAGTCTGATGCTCTCGCGCGCTTTGATCATGCAGCCGGTGAGTCTCGGGGTGCTCTTGTTCCTGCAGCTCGCACGTGTATCGCGCGCGCAGTTCCCGCGACCGTGTGCGACGTCCGAGGCGCTCCGGACTAAAACGTGCTGTCCCGCGTGGCCCGGTGACGGCTCGGTGTGCGGCGTGAGCTCCGGTCGCGGCTTCTGCCAAGACGTGCGGGTGTCCGATCTGCCGAACGGGCCTCAGTTCCCGCACAGCGACGTGGATGACCGCGAACGGTGGCCGCTCGTTTTCTACAACCGCACGTGCCAGTGCGCGGGCAACTTCATGGGCTACAACTGCGGCGAGTGCAAGTTCGGCTACTACGGTGCCAACTGCGCGGAAAGGCGCGAGAGCGTGCGGCGGAACATCTTCCAGCTGTCGGTGGCGGACCGGCAGCGCTTCATCTCGTACCTCAACCTGGCCAAGAACACCATCAGCCCCGACTACATGATCGTGACGGGCACGCGCGTGCAAATGAACGACAGCGCGACTCCGATGTTCGCCAACATCAGTGTGTACGACCTGTTCGTGTGGATGCACTACTACGTGTCGCGCGACGCGCTCCTCGGCGGTCCTGGCAACATCTGGTCGGACGTGGACTTCGCGCACGAGGCCGCCGCCTTCCTGCCGTGGCACCGCGTCTTCCTGCTCTTCTGGGAGCACGAGATCCGTAAACTCACCGGCGACATCAGCTTCACCATCCCGTACTGGGACTGGCGGGACGCACGAGACTGCCAGGTGTGCACGGACGAGCTGATGGGCGCGCGCAGCCCGCTCGACCCCAACCTCATCAGCCCCGCCTCGGTCTTCTCCTCCTGGAAGGTGAACAGTCTGAAAAACTGTGTGTTAGTTACTACTAGTGTGTGTGTGTGTGTGTGTGTGTGTGTGTGTGTGTGTGTGTGTGTGTGACCCAAACCTCATATAATAATGTATCATTAGTACTATTCAGTATGGTAGTGTACATGCTCTGTGGTACTCAAAAGGTGCTGTATTGCGGTACCACAGTATTTAATATGATACTATACAGTACACAGTGCCTATTTTGGTAGAGTCTGTTATTGTAGGTGAAAGTAGAGTAGGAAAGTAGAGATGTAAACCAGACATGCGTACACACACACACACACACACACACACACACACACACAGTTCAGATTGTGAGAAGTAGCCTCGAGCCACGTTGTATTAGCTCTCACACACTCACATGTGACTCCCACAAGGGGTTCTAGCACCTCACACACACACACACACACACACACACACACACACACACACACACACACACACACACACACACGAGTGGTTTGGTAGACATAAACCAAAGCCGCTTTACTCTCAGTACAACATGGACTTGGAAGTAATATAAAGCCTGTACTTGTGTGTGTAGGTGATCTGTACTCATCCAGAGGTGTATAACGCACGTGAGGTGCTGTGTGACGCTGCACCGGAGGGTCCGCTGCTCCGTAACCCTGGCAACCACGACCCCAGCCGCGTGGACCGGCTGCCTACCGACGCAGACGTGGAGTTCGTTCTCTCCCTCACACAGTACGAGAGCGACACTCTCGACAGGCGCGCCAACATGAGCTTCCGGAATGTGCTGGAAGGTAAACAATAAACAGACAAAAACACATTAGAACATTCTTGTTAGCTAGCTAGCGGTTATGGTTTTTATGGCTCTTCCTCCATTTTATCCAGACATTGGGATACCTTGGGATCGGCAAGGCAAACTTGACAAAAGTGGAATCACATCTGTAAAGAAACCAGGAACTACTGGCTAAATGGAAAGATAGTGCGTGATAAGCCACTCGCTTAATCCTCTGGAGGACTGTATAATCCCATGAGTCAGGGTCTGAGCTGATATAGCCTGGAAGTTCACGGCCTTGGGCAATCCGCAGGTTGGAATTCACGATTACTCTCTCGACATTGGGCGGCATGTTGGCACAGAGATAACGTTGTCACCTCACAGCTCCAGGGTCCCCAATACGATCCTTAACTCTCTGTACGGTCCCACGTTCTCCTTCTACCAGTCTGGGTTTCCTCCAGGTTCTTTGGTTTCCTCCAACCTCCCAAAAACATCACAGTAGATGGACTGATGACTCTAAATTGCTCATGGCTGTGAATGAGTATGTGGTGCCCTGAGATGGACTGGCATCCCCTCCAAGATGTTTCCATGCCCCATACTTAGAGTTCTTGGGTGGTGTAGGCTACGGATCCTTGACCAGGATAACGTGAATACTGAAGAGCAATAAATGAATGAATATCGCAATCCATTCAGCTCTGCATAACCCCGTTTGGAGGGTCTGTTCCAGGATGGCATAGAAACATCCTGGGCTGAGTCGATTGTAGGCTGTATGCTAAAGTTAAGCTCACAGCGATTTCCAATTCCTCCCAGAATGCTGCACAAGTCCTGTAGTTTACCAGTGGCCAGGATATTCTGATTATGTCACGCAAAAGACCTTAGTCCTGGTGGACTGAATGGAAAAGAACCTCGGCAACTTCAAAAGCAGTGGGTAAAACTTGTTTGTTCGGTCTACTACAACTAGGACGGTGGTGGAAACTTCAGACGAGGGTAGATGGTAGATCTTCAAAGTCTACTGAGAAGTAGAACCGTGGTCAGCGAGTCATGGGTACCATTTTTCCAGAAGGATGTCTGCTTGATATCTGCATAGCTGCCTCATAGTATGGCTGAATGTATCTGGAGATATTCTGAGCAGAATTTCTGGGATCAAATCTGTGTGGTACCACAGGATGTCCTGCCCAAGCTAGTGAACAGTGTTGAGTTGTGTTGAGTCTCTTCCACTCTAAACTCTTGTATCCTTGGACTGGAGCGTGGGATCACACCAGGGGCATCAGATTTTGACAATTTGAGATAGGTAAATTGTTCGGAAACAACTTCAGACCACTCCGCAGAAGTTAAGTGCCTGATTCGTGTTGAGATGGTGGTAGAAGATAAGAGTAGAAAACCGGGCCTTCTGATTGGAAAAGAGTTTCCCCTGTTTAGGAGCTCTCGAAGTCGAATCCCGACGATTCCACGGCTACTCGGGAGCCCAAGGAAGTTGAACTGGCCTTGTGTTCTGGGTGGGAAGGATGGTGTTACTCACTCCACAGTAAATTAGAGCGCCATTAACCAATTACGGGTGTCTATTGGTTGGTAACGTTCATGAAATTGCGGACCGATGCAATGACTAAAATGGAAAAACCTAGGATCCACTGGACTTCTTCGATTGTACTAGGGTCTAACCGTGATACTACTTAAAAAAAAAACCTTATTGTCCTTCACATTAGATGCTAGTTTACTAGTACACTGTTCCTTGCGTGTTTCGAGCTATCTGTTAATTGGCTAATTGCTTTGAAAGATCAGAAAAATCTTAACCTAAAGATCAAACTGCAGAATAAACTGACTCTTTAATGGTACAAAGTCTTATGCGAAGTACTCAAGGTTTTAGCTGATAGTTTAAGATTCTTATCCAACAATTGGAAGGCAAACCCAAAAAAAAACACCAACATGTGCCCAGATAATGTAGAAACACACACACACACACACACACGTGCTAAACCTCAACGTGCTCTTTTGTGTTTTGTTTGACGTTTGCCAATCTGATCAAAAAAGAAATCAGGCAATCACGTGTAAGTGTGCAAATCCCTCCTCAAATAAACCGCACCAAAAGCCTGCTTCAGCAGATTTGCATGCTTAAAACCTGCAGCGAGAGGTCAAGACATTACACGTGTCCGTCACGTAAACGCCCGCTACGTCTTTCCATCAATCCAGCGTAAACGATTCCCCATGAAGGTAACGTGACCGGTGTAAGGACTCGAACCAACAACATTTAATGGAATGACCAATCGTCTTGTCAAAACATTTTAATCACGTTAACGGTACAAATGTAGGTTTAAATTTCCGGATCTGCACGTGCCCCCACCCCGGCATTGTTTTTAAATCAGGGTGTGGAACAAATGTCCTCGCGAGGTTAGGAATAACGGACGGTTTTAACATTTGGACTAAACTGCGTTAGTACCGAGGTTGGAGTTCGATTTAGGTGTAGCAACGCATCCATTAGCTACATTGATAATGATGTCCTCACACAAATGTTTGTGTGTGTGCAGGTTTCGCAAGTCCGAAGACAGGTATAGCAGTGTCCGGTCAGAGCACGATGCACAACGCACTCCACATCTTCATGAACGGCTCGATGTCATCAGTGCCGGCGTCAGCTAATGACCCCATATTCCTTCTGCACCATGCGTTTATAGACAGGTAAGATGCTCACACTCTCACACACACTCTGATCTTGACAGTATTGTTGAGTTGATCTTTGTGTGCGCATGTGTGTCAGCATCTTTGAGCGATGGCTACGTCTTCACCGGCCCCCGCGCACTATTTACCCTGAATCCAACGCTCCGATTGGCCATAACGGAGCCTACAACATGGTGCCCTTCATCCCTCTGTACAAAAACATGGACTACTTCATCTCCACCAAAGAGCTGGGATACGAATACACTTACCTACTGGATCCAAGTGAGACACACACACACACACACACACACACACACACACACATACACATACATACACACACACACACACACACACACACCCATACGGATACACACATACACACACACACATTCAGATACACACAAACACATACACACACTTGCACATAGAGATACACATACATACACACACATTCGGATACACACACACACATTCAGATACACACAAACACATACACACACTTGCACATAGAGATACACACACATACACACACATTCGGATACACACATACACACACACACATTCAGATACACACAAACACATACACACACTTGCACATAGAGATACACACAAACACATACACCTGCACACATTCATACACACACATTCATACACATACACACACACATACAAACACATTCATACACATACACACACACACATTCATACACACACATTCATACACATACACACACACATACAAACACATTCATACACATACACACACATATACACGCACACACACACACACACAGGTAATGTAGTTATTAGTGTCATTTAAGTTATTTTCCTGAATTCTTACCATGATGTAGATTTTCTGCTAGATTTATAGGTCTCTGTCTCTCTCGGTCTATCTGTCTGTCTGCCTGTCTCACTCTCCATGTGTCTCACTTCAGCTCAGCGGTTCCTGCAGGAGTTTATCACTCCTTATTGGCAGCACATGCAGCAGATTTGGCCCTGGCTGCTTGGGGCCGCGGTGCTCGGGGCCCTGGTTGCCGCGGTCATCGCCATGATTATCAGAAGGGTTGTCAAGGTGACGCGTCGCCGAGGGAACAGGAAGAATGGACACGGAGAGAAACAACCACTACTGAACAGCAGCGAGGAGGAGGACACCGCTTCGTACCAGACCACACTCTGATCATGCACACACACACATACAACACACGCACGCACGCACACACACGATTACACAGAGACATCATGGTACACATACTGAATTTGTACTGTATGAACACACACACATGGATATCTCAACACACAGACACACAGAAAAGTGAACACACACACACACACACACACACACACACACACACACGGATAGTTCAACTCACTCATCTCATACACAAATATACACACTGGTAAAACTCTGAAATGGATAACTGAACACACACACCTCTCATACACAAATATTCACACGGGTAACACTCAGAAATGGATAAATGAACTTAAACACACAGATAACTGAACACACACACACACACACACACACACACACTGTCAGACCAAAAGACTGTACTGTACATTAATCTAAATGCTTGTTATGTGAATAAAATGAACATGTACTGTGTTAATAAAACACCAATAATGTTTATATACTGATTAAATAAAGGGCTCATAAAATCCACACACTGCAATTCTCTAAACACACACACACACACACACACACACACACACACACACACACACACGTGGCAATTAACCATAAAATCATTACAATGTCAATATTCATTATGCACAATATTGGTTTCTCTTCTAAAAATCTGAATTTTTAATTTAAATTTATAAAATCTACTAAAAACATCCTGAAAGTCCAACTGCGGATCGCAAGTTCAACAAAACACCAGAAACTAAAAATTCTTTCTGAAACGATTTCTTAATTTCACAAACAGTTAAATACTGCTGCTGATGTAACTGTATATATATATATATATTAAAAAAAAAAAAAAACAATAATGAAGAATAAACAACAAAAAATAATATTCTTAAATAATCACAATTTACAACGGAGGTATAAAAACACTAACTAAAGTTGTATGTATATATATATATATATATATATATATACTCAAACCAACAGATAAATACATTAACAGTAATAAAAAACAGGAACAATCTCTTTGTTTGTATATTATTCTTCTATTATCCTTGTTAACTTCTTGAAAAGTCATCTGTATCCAGCTCGGTTCATCCGGTAGTTTTTATCCCATGAGGTTCCTTTTAAAGTTCCCTCAGTGCGTGTTAGCTGAAGGACTCCTTGTTGTACTCGAAGACGGTTGTTGAAGACGAGAACGAGTTACAAAGTTTGTGCAACTCTCTGGAGATACTTTTCGGGCCACAGCAGAACACGCCCACTTTCTTACTGCAAACAAATGATAGATCATTGTAATCGCCCTGACAACGGCTGTGAATCAGTCCACAACTCCTAAGTTCCTAGCTGTATTTTCTTCTGTTCCTAACTAGTTCTTCTAGCTTTGTACTCCTATTAGACCCTAGATCTAGTTGAACTCTCATACTTCCTAGCTTTTGTTTCACTAACCCCCCCCCCCCGCAACCTCTCTCCCCAGCACTTCCTAGCTAACGTTAGCCAGCTAGCGTTAGTGATAACTCTAATGTTGATGATTACCTTCTCAAAACATTAATTAGTGTGGTCAATGTTATAGATTTAACCAAGTAATGAATCTATTCCCAAGGTGTGTCTCAATCTGCTCCCTAGGTGGTGAATCATATTTGTATATGGTGTACACGAGTAAGGGAACATAGTGAGCATCGATGCTCCGTGATATCTGCGGTGCATTGTGGGATTTTTTTTAGGGAGCGAACGCTCAAGTGGACTAGAAGGATTCTACGATTGAGGCAAGCCCTTAAAATGTCCGACTCCCAAATCAGTGCCCTGACGACTGAACTAGGGAGCTGAGTGAGACGCACCCTTAGTCTTCCTAGTCACTTGATCTAGTAGGCTAGTCCTTCTAAGTTCCTAGGTCTAATACCCTAGTCCTCATGGTTTCTAGCTCTGGTACCGTAGACGTCCTAATTCTAGTTCCGTAGTCATCTTTATCCATAACTTCAGACACCTGGTCCTCTTTAGTACTTAAGTCTAGTTCTTTTTTCTAAGTTTGTAAAAAAAAAAAAAATGTCCTTTGCTTTAGTTCTGTAGTACTTACTGCTTATTGGCTTTCCCTATTTCCTGAAAAAGAAGCTTCCACCTGGGTCGCCCAATCAAAAGCCTGGAACTCAGGGGGCGGTACTTTTCCTCAGTGAGGTTCTGTTGAAAAGAAGAAGAAAAAAAAATCACACCAATTACTAATCATTAATAATATTGATATAAAACGGATATACAGTGTTATATAAATTCAAGTAATTAATATTATAAAACCAATAATGTATAATAATCGGTTTTTTGACATACCATCTGGTATGATGTGGTATAAGTGTGTGTGTGTGTGTGTGTGTGTGTGTGTGTGTGTGTTACCTGCGGCCTGTGTGTACTAGTGAGATAGAGACGAATATTCAGGAAATCAGGACGATTCTCCTTCCATAACTACAGAGAGATGTAAAAAGAGAGGCGAAGGGAGAATAGAGAGAGAGACAGAGAGAGAGAGAGAGAGAGAGAGACAGACAGAAAGAAAGGCATGCAGTTATTACTCTAAACAGCAGATGGCAATACCGTCCAACACAAAGGAAGACCAGCAAAGCATATGTGTGTGTGTATATACACATATATATATATATATATATATATATATATATATATATATATATATATATATATATATATATATATAAATATATATATATATATATATATATATATATATATATATATATACACACACACAGTGTTTATATACAAGTATTATATAGTATATACTTGGAGAAGATCTGCAAAGAGGAGTGGGACAAAATCCCTCCTGAGATGTGTGCAAACCTGGCGGCCAACTACAAGAAACGCCTGACCTCTGTGATTGCCAACAAGGGTTTTGCCACCAAGTACCAAGTCATGTTTTGCAGAGGGGGTCAAATACTTATTTCCCTCATTAAAATGCAAATCAATTTCTAACATTTTTGACGTGCGTTTTTCTGGATTTTTTTGTTGTTATTCTGTCTCTCACTGTTCAAATAAATCTACCATTAAAATTATAGACGGATCATTTCTTTATCAGTGGGCAAACGTACAAAATCAGCAGGGGATCAAATACTTTTTTCCCTCACTGTATGTATATATATATGTGTGTGTGTTTGTGTGTGTGTGTGTGTGAGAGAGAGAGAAAGTGTGTGTGTTACCTTGCAATATAAACTACACAGCAGTTCAGCGAACCAGTAGAAACACTCCAACTCTCGACAGACCCACACGAAGTAGAGTCTCTGCAGCTTATAGCGACACCAGTCATCACTGTTGTATACACACACACACACACACAAAGAGCGGCCTCTACAGGTGAAACAAAACACTATCGCTGACAAATTTTGTTGTGATATTTGAAGGTTTTATTTCATATCAACGTCTCTCTTGTTGCTATTTTGTGTTTTTGGTTTAGTTTGAATATATATCTTTTCATTTACTTATATATATATATATATATATATATATATATATATATATATATATATATATATCTCATTTTAAAATTACAGTCATCCTGGTGTGCTGTATAAAAAAGGTTGTGGCATCAAAAGGAAATTGCGTTAACTCGTTATTATCTTTGACCACAAGTACACCCCCCTATGGGGTATTACACAAAGCGGGGTAACTCAGTAACCTAACAATTTCAACAATCCCGGCTTCAAACATCGAATTCAACAATCTTCCCGTTTTCACTCTGCTCAGCGGGAACAGGACACATCTGGATGGTGTTAGTGGAACACACTGAGCCTGGAGGATGCTATAAATACGCCTGGAGTTTATTACGTCACTCTGTGAAATAACCCCCAGACACACACACACACACACACACACACACACACACACACACACACACTAACATACAGGTAAACACTCATGTACACACACACAGGTAAACACAATCAGGTTAAACACACTGTGTGTGTGTGTGTGTGTGTGTGTGTGTGTGTGTGTGAGATACTCACAGCAGAGTGTGTAGGATGCAGGCAAAAGGTGTAACACCGATCCCTCCGGCCACACACACACTCACTTCGTAATGAAACACCTCCTCAGACGGACTGCCGAACGGACCGTCCACATACAGCCTGGGAGGCGGAGCCACACAGCACAGCAACCAATCAGAACAAAACACACCTGTTAGTGACTATGTTTACACGGACAGCAGTACTCTAATGATTGACCTTATTCTGAATAAAACATAATATTGAGATTAAGGTGTTTACATGAGTTGCTTTTAGACTTTACACGTTAGAGCACGTAGATCGAGTAACGGCACACGGTGTTAAGGTGTGTACGTGTCTGTAATACACGTCGATAATGCGACTAAAACAGGAAATACTCCACACGTCTTAATTCCATTTGTGTTTACTCCGAGTACGACTTTAGATGGATGAAGGTCATCAATAATCTCTGTTTACATGCTAGTTTCTTAATCAGAGTATCGGGTTCATATCGGATTATTGTCGTCAGTGTGCATGTACCGATTGTGTTGCAAGCAACAGGATATGACATCACGCTGAGAGCGGCTTCTTATAAAAACAACAGGAGGTGAAGGGCACGCACGTGTCTCCACATACACACAAACACAAACTTCCTGAACATGACAGTATTCACAAAAAAACCACACACACACACACAAACATAAACACACACAAACATAAACACAAACACAGACACACAATTTGGAAGCAGACGAGTTTCCATGAGTCATTGTCATTGTTCACTGTGAAAACAACACACACACATACTCACACACACACACACAAAAATCCAGACGTTTAAACACTCTAATCCCAAAGTGCTGAAGAGTTCAGTAGGTCATATATTTTCACCATTCACAGAGATAAGAGGAACATTTTTCTCACACACACACACACACACACACACACACACACACACACACAGGAACGTACTTGGGGTATCTCTGCTGACGCATCATGGGAAGGACCTCGGAATATTCTGCTTCAGGCAGCAACAGCTGCGAAAAACATTCTAAGGAGAGAGGGAGGATGTGTAATAATCTACTTCTACATTATGAAAGAAATGATGTGAGAGTGTGCGTGTGTGCATGTGTGTCTCACTCGTCCAGTCCCCAAGCACTCGAATATGAATCCCAAATGTGTCTTTGTTCTGAGTTGGACACTGAAGAGCAAAAATACAGAGTGAGTCTCACACACACACGCACGCACACACACGCACGCACACACACACAGTTTTGGGAAAGTCCCTGGTGTGCATCTACAGAACCATTACATCAACACAAGTAAATACAGACACGTATAAACAATTTTTTAAAAATGCACACACACACACACACACACACACACACACACACACACACACTCACCGCAGTCAGAGTGAATGCATGATTTTCGAATGATGACACACTTGGGCAGTTCAGTAAAATGTACTAAGGAACACACACACACCCAAACACACACACACACACACACAAATATAAGAAATGAATGCAAGTTGTAATGTTGCAATAACATTATATACATAGATATACATATATAGGGGCGTGGCTTACTTGTCCTGGGCGGGGCTTAAAGCCACTCTTCAGCATGCACACCTCAATGACATCACAGGGGTGCCTTGTGACAGATACCACGGTAACAGGGATGCTGCCCCTCACATAGCGATACACTCTCTCTGCGCAGTACAAACAGAGAGGAGCCGAGACCCATAACCACGACTACACACACACACACACACACACACACACACACACACACACACACACACACACACACACAAATCAATTAGGCATATCATAAGCAGGACATTATGCGTATTCATTTGTGTACTGTATTATTTCTAATTGTACTACACACACACACACACACAAACAAAATCACAGAAAAACACACACAAACACACACACACAAAGACACACAAAAACACACACACAAAAACACAAACACAGACACAAACACACACACCTGGGGAAAGTGAGCTTGAAACTTGGCCTCTTCGCCACACACTGTAGGTGAGCTTTTAGCTGACTCCGCCCTCTTTTCTTCTTCTGCTGTCAGATTGGTTGGAGGCATCCGATTGGCCAAGATGCAGCCTGGCGGGTGGGCTTCCACGTTCGTCTGGTACTTCAACATCCCTCTGTAGAACAGTGAGGTTACATGTGATTCTGTTTATGTGTGTGCACTTGTGTGTGTGTGTGTGTGTGTGTGTGTGTGAGAGAGAGACAGAGAGTGTGAGTGTGAGAGAGAAGAGTGAGAGAGAGAGCGAGAGAGAGAGAGAGAGAGAGAGAGAGAGAGAGAGAGAGAGAGAGAGATCTTACCCCAGCACATGCAGCATCAGTATGATGTAGAAGAGGATAAAAAGATTGTGAGTGTACCAGAAGATCTCATAGCTGCACACTCTGTGGAGACACACACATACACACACATACACACACACACACACACACACACACACACACACACACACACACACAGGGAGGAAAAGGGAAAAGTGCGTAAAGTCGCAAATTTCACAACTTTTTTACCAGACGGTAAAAAGAAGCAGAAAAAGTAGAACAACAATAGAGTGCCTGCACACCTCCAGTGCAGCATTAAACAGTCTGAAGTGGAAACACTGAGGGAATCTGTGTGTGTGAAGTGATTAGGGGAAGTGAACAGGGGAAGTGGGCGAGAGTGCATTGTGAACAGAGCTGAAGTGGCTCTCAGATGAAATGAAAGAGCCTTCAGTCCTCTTCAGGGGAGCGAGTGATAAGTGCCCTTTCGAGAGCCCTGGGGTTAGGGGGCGTGTCTTATTGAGGATGAGAGCAGGTCATTGAGTCTACTGAAACACTCATCACACTGCGATCTGAACACCGCCACGGGCCACAAAACACACTTCAATCAGAGAAGGGTGCACTCAAAGACACTGAAATCACTGTACTCTGTGTGTGTGTGTGTGTGTGTGTGTGTGTGTGTGTGTGTGTGTGTGAGGTTAGCTCTGGGTCAGCTGGCAATTTCCAAGTGCCCACTCATAGAGAGAGACGACCTAAAAGACACAAGAGGGGGAAAAAGAGCAGAAGAAAAGAGAGGAGTGGGGGAAAGGCGGGGAAAGGCAAGATAAGTGTGGAGGAGATAAACGAATGGGAGGATCCATGAAAAGAGAAGACAGCAATAATAGAAAAGGAGAGAGAAAGGAACAGAATAGATAAGAAGAGGACTAAAATGGAACAAGGAATAAAGATGAGGAGAAGAGATGAGGAAATGAGAGAAAGGTAAAGGGGAAAAGAAAAGGAAGGCGAAGTTGGGGGAAGAGAGAAAAGGAAAACAGGAATAGAAAGAAGAAAAAGAAAAAAAGAGATCAGAAACAAAAAGACAGGGGGATATGAAGAGGAGAGAAGAGAGAAAAGAAAAGAAGTGGAGAGAGAAGGGAAAAGAAAAGGAAAGAAGAGAGAAGAAGAAAAAAGAAAAGACAGAAGAAGAGAAAAGAAAAGAAGAGAAGAGAAGAGAAAAGAAGAGAAAAGAAAAGAAGAGAGAAGAAGAGAAGAGAAAAGAAAAGACAGAAGAAGAGAAAAGAAAAGAAGAGAAGAGAAGAGAAAAGAAGAGAAAAGAAAAGAAGAGAGAAGAAGAGAAGAGAAAAGAAGACAGAAGAAGAGAAAAGAAAAGAAGAGAGAAGAAGAGAAAAGAAAAGAAGAGAGAAGAAGAGAAAAGAAAAGAAGAGAGAAGAAGAGAAGAGAAAAGAAGACAGAAGAAGAGAAAAGAAAAGAAGACAGAAGAAGAGAAAAGAAAAGAAGAGAAGAGAAGAGAAAAGAAGAGAAAAGAAAAGAAGAGAGAAGAAGAGAAAAGAAGAGAAGAGAAAAGACAGAAGAAGAGAAAAGAAAAGAAGAGAGAAGAAGAGAAAAGAAAAGACAGAAGAAGAGAAAAGAAAAGAAGAGAGAAGAAGAGAAAAGAAAAGACAGAAGAAGAGAAAAGAAAAGAAGAGAGAAGAAGAGAAAAGAAAAGACAGAAGAAGAGAAAAGAAGAGAAGAGAAGAGAAAAGAAGAGAAAAGAAAAGAAGAGAGAAGAAGAGAAAAGAAAAGAAGGGAAAAGAAAAGAAGAAGAGAGAAAAGAAAAGGAGAGAAGAAGAGAAAAGAAAAGAAGAGAAAAGAAAAGAAGAGAGAAGAAGAGAAAAGAAGAGAAAAGAAAAGAAGAGAGAAGAAGAGAAAAGAAGAGAAAAGAAAAGAAGAGAGAAGAAGAGAAAAGAAAAGAAGAGAGAAGAAGAGAAAAGAAGAGAAAAGAAAAGAAGAGAGAAGAAGAGAAAAGAAAAGAAGAAGAGAAAAAAGAAAAGAAGAGAGAAGAAGAGAAGAGAGGAAAAGAAAAGAAGAGAGAAGACACATACCGTATACTGTGTGAGGACGCTGTAAACATCAGGAATAAAATGAGCACCAATAGGACACCTGTAATCCCAGGAACTGTCCAATCAGTGAAGGAAATGACTGTTAATCACTGGCTCCGCCCCCAAATACTATAATTCATGTCTACTTCAATGTTTTTATTAGTTGTGTGACATGTGACTCACCTGTGGTCAGAATGAGGACACGGGGATCCTGCAACGACACACACACACACACACACACACACACACTATTATTAAACTTCAATTTAAAAGACGCGGCTATGTGTGTGTGTGTGTGTGTGTGTGTGTGTGTGTGTGTGTGTGCGTGCGTGCGTGCGTCCATGCGTGTGTTTGTGTGTGTGTGTGTGTGTATGTGTGTCTGTATGTGTATGTGGGTGTATGTGGGTGTGTGTGTATGTCTGCGTGGGTGTATGTGTATGTGTGTGTATGTCTGTGTGTGTGTATGTATGTCTGCGTGTGTGTATGTGGGTGTATGTCTGGTGTGTGTATGTCTGCGTGTGTGTATGTGGGTGTGTGTGTATGTCTGCGTGTGTGTATGTGGGTGTGTGTGTATGTCTGCGTGTGTGTGTATGTCTGTGTGTGTGTGCTACCTGGCCCCGGTAATGTGCTACATTGAGGTCAGGAAACTCGTCTGAGAATCGGACAGAGAAATTGACAGCATTCACCAGGTGAGCGCTCACGTGAATCACTGTGCAACACACACACACACACACACACACACACACACACCATTAGGAGACTGGAGAAAATGTTATAACTAATAACACTAGGCCTCTTTCAAATCGTGCAATCGAATTCACTATGCAAAATGGCCGCCGATTCATCTCTCGAGAATTTGATATGTGCTAGCTACCTACATATTTAGCTAAACAGACAAAAGCTTCTAACCTAGCTAAGAGTATAGTTGTAAACATTTTTGGATACGTCGCTATGGTTTCGACTTATTTGAACGTACAGGTTCGCTCAGATTCGGGTATACTGATTAGTTCACCCTTGAGCTACGGAAAAATAGCTAACAATTGTTGCTATTCTCTATTATATTATTCTTTATGTATATATATGTTTACGTTTATGTATTGTTTAGCTAGATAAAGACTTCTGCATGTACAAACTTCCGATGTGCAATATGTAAGGGAATAAAACTGTTACAAAGTCCTGACACTGGCGACTCGACCAAAAAAAAAAAAAAAAAAAAAAAAAAAAAAACGTAGCTACATAGCTAGCTATAGTTACTTAGCAAACATAGTTATATAGCAAACGATAGTCAAATTATGTTCAGCAGCAGAAAATTAGCTGCCGCTAGTCCCGGACATATCTGGTAAAGCTGATAAACTAGCGAGAAATAGTAAATACACGTAATGTTTAACAATATGACGTTAAAAGAAATTGACAAGACAATTGACATAGCTTTTTATGCTAATGCTAGCATCAAACAAATTAGCCTCGGTCATGTTTTTTAAGGTGGCTGAGTTGTAAAGCTCTGAAATCCACACTGTGGGTTTGTTACTTTATGTTTTCTTAGCAGTATAGAATGTCCTCGAACACACAAACACACACACACACACACACACACACACACACACACACACACACACTACCCCCCGAGGAGAAGTCTGACAGCATGCTTCAAGTATGCGGGACTGCGGATCTGTTCAACAGCTGATAATCTCTCTCTCTCTCTCTCTCTCTCTCTCTCTCTACCTTTTTCTTCCTCCCTCTATCCATCTCTCCCTCATAGACCTGGTTTATTCGGCTGGTTTATGTCACCCTGATGCCATGGTGATAGACTACCTCAGAACTTAGGAACTCTGTAATTAGAACAGCTTCAAAAAGTCCCGAGGCAGGAAACACAGTATAGTGTACATTCTAGTACTCTCTATCAGTCTCTCTCTCTCTCATACACACACACACACACACACACACACCTGTTAACCAAGAACACAGCTGCTCTGCTTAGATTTCAGCACCAGCTTAAAATAATTAGCTTTGTTTTCTTCTAATAAAAAAAAAAAATTGTGGCTAGCTAACTTATTATAACCTGAGGAGAAATGGCAGTTGCTAACATGCTAATTGTGGTCATTAGCATTCAGTAGCTAGTATACTTAACGGGCAGGTTTTGTGAATAATTAAAGAAATGCAGGAAACATGAATGAAAACAGCTATAAATATCATGTTCGTATTTTATGTATTCATGCCAAAGCATAACTGTTTTGGTTATTAACTGAAGTTTGTTGTGGTTGGTTGGAATTAGCTGTTTAGCTGCTGATTTCATTCAATTATATTTATAGCTAGTTGCGCTAGTTGTGGTTAGATATTATAGCCAGTGTTTAGCTAGATGCTAGTAGCTTGATTAGCCCTCTGATAATGTCCAGGTCTAGTATGTGGTATTAGCATTCATGAATAAGATAACTGCTGAAAAAGATGCTAAGACGCTAACTGTGGTTATTAGCTGTTGTGAGCTAGGATACTTCATGGATAATTGAGGTCAGTATTTTGTATTTGGTTGGTTATAGGTATTTCTCCCCAGTGTAATTTCATCACGGTTAGCAATGTAGCAACGTCTCACCTGAGAAGACGCAAATAGCGACGCCACACGCCACGTGGAAGGTTTTACTTTTATCCAGCAACCTGCGCACTTTTCTACTGCTCACCTGAAACAGACGATAAACAGTGATAATCAGATTTCTGGATATTAGCTCAGTTTCTGTCTTAGCAAGATGTTTACCTCAGACATGTGTCTATCTGACGGTGAATCTGTCTCTCTATCATTCTCGCTCTGTGCCTCATCTTACTCTGCGTGTGTCTCTCTCTCACTCTGTGCGTCTGTCGCTCAGTGTCTCTTCCTCTCTCAGGGTCTCTTTCACTGTGTCTCTCTCTGTTAGTGTCTCTCTCTCTCACTAAGTGTCTCTCACTCTCTCACTCAGTGTCTCTCTCTCAGTGTGTCTCTCTCTCTTGCTCACTGGCTCTCTCTCTTTGTTAGTATCTCTCTCTGCTAGTCTCTCTCTCTTGTTCAGTGTCTGTCCCTCTCCCGCTCAGTGTCTATTGCTCTCCGTGTCTCTCTCTCTCTGGCTCAGTGTCTCTCTCTCTCTGGCTCAGTGTCTCTCTCTCTCTGGCTCAGTGTCTCTCTCAGTTAGTGTGCGTGTCTCTCTCTCTCACTCAGTGTGTGTCTCTGTGTCTCTCTCTTACTAGGTGTGTGTCTCTCTCGCTCACTCAGTGTGTGTGTGTCTCTCTCACCTGTGTCTGTCCCCTCAGTATGGTGAGGATGGATCTGCACATAGGCAGCAAGACGAGGCTGCAGTTCAGGTTCAGGACAGATGCTGATGCTCGACTCACACACAGTCCTAGCTGCACACACACACACACAACATGTAAAGTTTCATTCAGAACTAAAATGGTAACACATCTTCAAAATTATCCTGTAGTGTGTGTGTGTGTGTGTGTGTGTGTGTGTGTGTGTGTATTGAGATCTCTCTCTACACACACACACACATACGCAAGGTGTACATGTCAAATATCAGACACACACATTAACACACACACTTACTTTATACTGTTGCCTTAAGTGTAGACAGATCAGTGACTATATGTGTGTGTGTGTGTGTGTGTGTGTGTGTGTGTGTGTGTGAGAGTGTGTCTGAGCCCCTGTAATATGCTGTGTGTGATCTTTGTGCTCTCTGTAGAAGCGGACATGCTGCCACACGCTCTCTGTTGTAAGGAAATGTCTTACACACACACACACTCTACACTGTATACTATGTTTCCCTAACTTTAGTGTGTGTGTGTGTGTGTGTGTGTGTGTGTGTGTAAAAGACAGTGTATTTCCATTGTGAGTGTCCATTGTGTGTGTAGCTGTAGTCATGTAATCAAATATCACACCCACACCCACAGTCTATTCATTCTACACTTGCAGCATGCATTGTGTGTGTGTTATTTTGTCTATGACATTTGGCTACACGTACACACACGCTTCTAGACACTCCACACACACAATTCATTCTACACTTAAGGAAATAGTATACAGTGTGTGTGTGTGTGTGTGTGTATAGAATGTGTGAGTGTGTTTTCTTACCCCCAGCATGTTGTGTAAGTAGTAATACTGCGCTCCATTGCAGTACAGCATGAACGTCCTCCAGAAGAGCCACACACTCACACCTACCCATACAACCTGAAAACACACACACACCTGAAAACACACACAGCATTGGCGTACACACCTCTATTATCATCTTATGCATTAACTTAGATTGTTGAAGTATACTGCTGTGTTGATTTTGAGTAGAATGAACACCTTCCGTGTTGATTTTGAGTAGAATGAACACCTTCCGTGTTGATTTTGAGTAGAATGAACACCTTCCGTGTTGATTTTGAGTAGAATGAACACCTTCCGTGTTGATTTTGAGTAGAATGAACACCTTCCGTGTTGATTTTGAGTAGACCCAACACCTTAACAAGTTTCTACCACTTTTAACGGAGCAACATGAAATCAACAGGGCCGCCCGCACTGTGAACGCTGTCAAGATCCTGCTTCTCTACTTTATAAAATTCATTTAGAACAGTACTAAGTTTAGATCAATTAACAATGACCGCTGCTTTGAGAACGTTAGCATTATCGCTAATGTTATCGCTAGCTTGTTGCTAATCTATCTACTATTGTCCGCTGGTTAGCCTGGTTAGCTTGTCGCTAATCTGTTCACTGTTGTCTGCTGGTTAGCTTGTTGCTAATTTGTTCACTGTTCACTGGTTAGCTTGTCGCTAATCTACTCACTGTTGTCTGCTGGTTATCTTGTCGCTAATCTGTTCACTGTTGTCCGCTGGTTAGCTTGTCACTAATCTGTTCACTGTTTGCTGGGTAGCTTGTCGCTAATCTACTCACTCTTGTCCACTGGTTAGCTTGTCGCTAATCTACTCACTGTTGTCCACTGGTTAGCTTGTCGCTAATCTGTTCACTGTTGTCCACTGGTTAGCTTGTCGCTAATCTGTTCACTGTTGTCCACTGGTTAGCTTGTCGCTAATCTACTCACTGTCGTCCACTGGTTAGCTTGTCGCTAATCTACTCACTGTTGTCCACTGGTTAGCTTGTCGCTAATCTACTCACTGTTGTCCACTGGTTAGCTTGTCGCTAATCTACTCACTGTTGTCCACTGGTTAGCTTGTCGCTAATCTGTTCATTGTTGTCCACTGGTTAGCTTGTCGCTAATCTGTTCACTGTTGTCCACTGGTTAGCTTGTCGCTAATCTGTTCACTGTTGTCCACTGGTTAGCTTGTCGCTAATCTGTTCACTGTTGTCCACTGGTTACCTTGTCGCTAATCTGTTCACTGCTGGTTAGCTTGTCGCTAATCTGTTCACTGTTGTCCGCTGGTTTGCTTGTCGGTAGTCCACTCCGCTGTTGTCCGCTGGTTTGCTTGTCGGTAGTCCACTCCGCTGTTGTCCACTGGTTAGCTTGTCGCTGGTCTACTCCGCTGTTGTCCACTGGTTTGCTTGTCGCTGGTCTACTCCGCTGTTGTCCACTGGTTTGCTTGTCGGTAGTCCACTCCGCTGTTGTCCACTGGTTAGCTTGTCGGTAGTCCACTCCGCTGTTGTCCACTGGTTAGCTTGTCGCTGGTCTACTCCGCTGTTGTCCACTGGTTAGCTTGTCGCTGGTCTACTCCGCTGTTGTCCACTGGTTTGCTTGTCGCTAGTCTACTCCGCTGTTGTTGCTGTGCTGCAATTTCAGTCCAAAATTCTGCATGAACCAGTAGCCACTCAGGTGTGTAACTGTAAAAATGCAGCTAAAGTAGCTTTTTATGCGCTTTATGTGCTCCGACAGAACAAACTTCGCACGTCGAATGTCCCGAGGTGGTCCCAGCCAGACACCAGCGAGCTAATTTAGCTTAGTTAGCTACCGTTCTTGTTTAGCTAACAGAAAAATGATTAATAACCAGACAGTCATATGGAATTATAAATGTTGATTGTTTTTTTTTTCGAAGTACCTAGGTTTGACATTCTGTTATCGCCATCGGCCACTTTAAATATTTAACGCAACGCTGCGTTTTTCGTGTTTAAGCGCGTAATTGCGTTGTAGGGGTTTATTACAACATATTTACACAGTCGTCTTTTTGTGAAATTTTACAGAGTTTGTTATTAGCTTTTTATCAAATTGTTAAAGTTGGATAGTTATCATTGACTATTGATGTGTGGAGGAATCATTTGGCCAAGTTTACTAAGTTTTCAATGAAGAATTAAAAGCACTTTTCTGTCACATTTTGGGTTCAAAATCGGACATTTTGCTCGAAACGTTCAAATTTCTTAAGAATCTTAATGCAACATAATTACATTCACTAATGTTGACTCGATTTTAGCTGCATATGTTCAATTTGTATTTCTTATCTCTGCTAATGAGATCATTCTGAAGTAGTTTTGGCTGAACAAGGTATTATTATTATTATTATTATTATTATTATTATTATTATTACTATTTGGGCCAGTTTTACTTTATCAGTCAACACAACACAGAGAGCAGTCTGTTCAGCAGAGTAAGATTCAGTCTAGTGGGATGTATCAGTAAGAAGTTGAGTAAAGATACTACATTGAATTGATCAGATACTACATTGAATTGATCAGATACTACATATATCAGATACTACATTGAATTGATCAGATACTACATATATCAGATACTACATTGAATTGATCAGATACTACATATATCAGATACTACATTGAATTGATCAGATACTACATATATCAGATACTACATTGAATTGATCAGATACTACATATATCAGATACTACATTTATCAGATACTACATATATCAGATACTACATTTATCAGATACTACATTGAATTGATCAGATACTACATATATCAGATACTACATTGAATTGATCAGATACTACATATATCAGATACTACATTTATCAGATACTACATATATCAGATACTACATTTATCAGATACTACATATATCAGATACTACATTTATCAGATACTACATTGAATTGAACAGATACTACATTTATCAGATACTACATTGAATTGATCAGATATTACATATATCAGATACTACATTGAATTGATCAGATACTACATATATCAGATACTACATTGAAGTGATCAGATACTACATATATCAGATACTACATTTATCAGATACTACATTTAATTGATCAGATACTACATATATCAGATACTACATTTATCAGATACTACATTGAATTGAACAGATACTACATTTAATTTATCAGATACTACATTGAATTGATCAGATACTACATATATCAGATACTACATTTATCAGATACTACATTTAATTGATCAGATACTACATATATCAGATACTACATTGAATTGATCAGACACTACATTTATCAGATACTACATTGAATTGATCAGACACTACATTGAATTGATCAGATACTACATTTATCAGATACTACATTGAATTGATCAGATACTACATTTATCAGATACTACATTTATCAGATACTACATTGAATTGATCAGATACTACATTGAATTGATCAGATACTACATTTATCAGATACTACATTTATCAGATACTACATTGAATTGAACAGATACTACATTTAATTTATCAGATACTACATTGAATTGATCAGATACTACATATATCAGATACTACATTTATCAGATACTACATTTATCAGATACTACATTTAATTGATCAGATACTACATATATCAGATACTACATTTATCAGATACTACATTGAATTGAACAGATACTACATTTAATTTATCAGATACTACATTGAATTGATCAGATACTACATATATCAGATACTACATTTATCAGATACTACATTTATCAGATACTACATTGAATTGAACAGATACTACATATATCAGATACTACATTGAATTGATCAGATATTACATATATCAGATACTACATTGAATTGATCAGATACTACATATATCAGATACTACATTGAATTGAACAGATACTACATTTATCAGATACTACATTTATCAGATACTACATATATCAGATACTACATTTATCAGATACTATATTGAATTGATCAGATACTACATTTATCAGATACTACATTGAATTGATCAGATACTACATTGAATTGATCAGATACTACATTTAATTGATCAGATATTACATACATCAGATACTACATTGAATTGATCAGATACTACATATATCAGATACTACATTGAATTGATCAGATACTACATTTAATTGATCAGATATTACATACATCAGATACTACATTGAATTGATCAGATACTACATATATCAGATACTACATTGAATTGATCAGATACTACATTTAATTGATCAGATATTACATACATCAGATACTACATTGAATTGATCAGATACTACATATATCAGATACTACATTGAATTGATCAGACACTACATTTATCAGAAACTACATTGAATTGATCAGACACTACATTGAATTGATCAGATACTACATTTATCAGATACTACATTGAATTGATCAGATACTACATTTATCAGATACTACATTTAATTGAACAGATACTACATTTAATTGATCAGATACTACATTTAATTGATCAGATATTACATATATCAGATACTACATTGAATTGATCAGATACTACATTGAATTGATCAGATACTACATTTATCAGATACTACATTGAATTGATCAGATACTACATTGAATTGATCAGATACTACATTTATCAGATACTACATTTAATTGATCAGATATTACATACATCAGATACTACATTGAATTAATCAGATACTACATATATCAGATACTACATTGAATTGATCAGACACTACATTTATCAGATACTACATTGAATTGATCAGATACTACATTGAATTGATCAGATACTACATATATCAGATACTACATTGAATTGATCAGACACTACATTTATCAGATACTACATTGAATTGATCAGATACTACATTGAATTGATCAGATACTACATTTATCAGATACTACATTTAATTTATCAGATACTGCATATATCAGATACTATATTGAATTGATCAGATACTACATTTATCAGATACTACATTTAATTGATCAGACTTTAATGAGTTCTTCAGTGTTGATTAATGCAGTGTTGATTGAGTTGAATTAACACGCATTACACCTAAAACACAGTTTGTTGAACTACGCACGCGCTGTGTTGTGTTAGTTTACACAGACAGTGTTTAGTAAAAGTGTTAAAGTCAATGCAGTCTGCAGGTTCATTCACATTTGACTCAGTGCTGTAGGTGTTAATTCTACTTCAATGCTACACAGAGTCGTGTGTGTGTGTGTGTGTGTGTGTGTGTTCAGTACCAGCACGCAGTGTTTTCCTCCCTCGTTTGTCACCCAGCTCTTCAGAGACAGACCCATGTCCACAGTGCGCGCGCTCCCGGTGTCTCTGTGTTTAACACCGAACCGACTGCACTTCACTGCTCGCGCTCTGTTCCTCCCTGTGTGTGTGTGTGTGTGTGTGTGTGTGTTCTCTCCGTCGTGCTCGGGTTTGGACTCGTCCCACCGCTGTAGGGGTGGTGTGGAGAGAGAGAGAGAGAGAGAGAGAGACAGCATGGAGGAGGAGGAAGAGGACGGCACGCGCTTCCTTCGCATTGTGAGTTGTGTGAAAGTTGCTAAAGAAATACAACTATTATAAAACTATAGTTGATTTTGATTAAGATTATTATTAGTAGTAGGAGGAGGAGTAATGTTATTATGGTTGTTTTTAAAAAAAACTCTTAATAGTGATATAAAGGTCATATTATCTAATCATAGCTAGGTATAAATATAAGATATGGATATAAATCTATCATACTGACAAATACATTATGCACACAGTATGACAGTTAAAAAAACGTTTTGGAATAAAATTATTGACAAACAAAAAGTTGAATTCTTGTTCACAGAGGTGTCTGTCTGGTTACAAATGAAATACAAAATATAAAAACAAATCATATAGTAACTTCATATTTGTTAATAATTGTAAGGAAAAAAACTGAGAACAATGAAACAGTTTAGACTTGTATCCTTATATCTTTAAAAAGGGAGAGAGGGATGGTTAAGTCATTCAGCAAAAAATGGAACTGATCATGATTAAAAATGTTCAGCTGTTTTAGAGACATGCTTAAAACAAAATATAATAAATATAAAGTTCGTCTTTTAAATTTAAATCTAAACTAAAATTCAAACACATTAAAACCTCAAGTTAAACTTTAGAATAGTACTACAGTCGAATGCTTGTAATGCACTGACCTGAGGACGAGTGGGTCATCAGCGCCATCTGGTGGTGAAGAACAGTTCTGCACCACTCTGTCTACAGACTACAGGTCGGTGGGCGTGTTTTATCGTACAAAGCCACGCCCTTCGAAAAGCAGGCAACTCGGATCTATCTCCAAATAGGCATTATAGCTTCAAATGGGTGGAACTAGCTCTGAATAATAGATTTGAAGCTAGTCCTGCCCATTTTGGATCTGGCTCTGGGCTGCAAATATATACATAATTGGGTCATCTGGGCTTGAACAGTATCTTTATGCCACACCCTCTCTTCCCTCTGTCATGCACTAGCCAATCACGAGCATCTGCGAGGTCATGGCTGTGGATACAAGCTCACAGTGCTTTCCTGGGTCGTTACATTGCCATGTGGTGAAGCATGAGCAACAGTGTGAGAAGATTCAGCTGCTCTCTTCATGTGTCTCAAAGGAAGCATGGCCTTCGTATGACAGGAGGGCTTGTGGGTGGGGGATCACGTAAGAATGTCCATCTACTGTATATATCTCTCTATCTATCTTAAAATAAGCAAATAATATGATTACACAGTCTTTCTTTAAACATATTTTATTTTCATAAAACACCTTACTTGTTTTTTTCTTCTTTTCTTTCTTTCTTTTCACCCACATCACACGTTGTCCCATGTTGTGACCATATCCTGCATCCTATAGCCAAGTACATAAGTGGGCGTTTCCCAATCAGTGGGCGTTTTCAGACCGGGATAGGCGTTATTCAAGCATCCGATCAAGTAGGGAACATTTACATTTAGCGGGTCACCTGATTACGACAAGGACGAAGAGACCATATAGAACATCAGCAATTGAAAAAATCGACATTTATTATCAATAGTAGAGCGTTTCATGCAAACTAAACCAATACCAGTCAGTCCGGAATCGCCTCCCCGTTCTTTTCTTTGCTGGCTTTCCACGGATAACCTCGATGAATTCGTGACATGAGATTAATAATACAGATCAGGATGCGGTGCATACTAATAGAGATGCCAAATTAATAACAACACCAAATGTAAAGACGTTCTGCACACCCTTATACAGTATCTCACAAAAGTGAGTACACCCCTCACATTTTTGTAAATATTTGATGATATCTTTTCATGTGACAACACTGAAGAAATGACACTGTGCTACAATGTAAAGTAGTGAGTGTACAGCTTGTGTAACAGTGTAAATTTGCTGTCCCCTCAAAATAACTCAACACACAGCCATTAATGTCTAAACCGCTGGCAACAAAAGTGAGTACACCCCTAAGTGCCCCGTCCTCTTTATCTGAAGACACCTAAAAGACATACAGACTTGTAAATGTGCATAGTCATATAAAAATTCATTAAGATTCAAAGTATTTACGTAATGAACATGCGTACAACCAAACGTCCAAGCGAATCATCTTTGAGGTTTACGATCGTTCCTGAATGGCCGAGGTCCTTTTGGATTTTTTATTTTTTTTCCATCATTGATTTTTCAAGTAGATAAAGAAAGAGGAAATGTACAGTATATACATTTAAATTTGAAACTCTTTTTCTCCACCATATTATATTATTGCTTTAAATTTTTACTTGAAAACAATTTAATAACTTAACAAGCTACGTTACGCAGTGCCTAATCTAGTCTGGCAAGCTAACTAGCTAAGCTTATAGACTCGATTAGCAATTGCTATCATGTAATTGGAATTAGAATTAAAACACATGGCGGCTTAGTAATTAGCACGTTCACATCACACCTCCAGGGTCGGGGGTTCGAGTCCCGCCGTGGCCCTGTGTGTGTGTGCGGAGTTTGCATGTTCTCCCCGTGCTGCGGGGGTTTCCTCCGGGTACTCCGGTTTCCTCCCCCTGTCCAAAGACACGCATGGTAGGCTGATTGGCGTGTCTAAAGTGTCCGTAGTGTATGAATGGGTGTGTGAGTGTGCCCTGTGATGGATTGGCACCCTGTCCGGGGTGTACCCCACCTTGTGACCAATCCTCCCTGGGATAGGCTCCAGGTTCTCCGTGACCCTGAAGGATATAGAAAACGGATGGATGGACGTGCCTGCGGAAAAGAGTTAAGCAAGCTATCGTTCTCAACACGGCTAAAGTGACAAACAGTTACATGCACGAAATAGATAGCGAATTTTAGATAATAACTAACTCTTGGAGCTTCTTATAATGAACTGGGCAGTCAATCCCTCTCGTCTTTCTCCACTTTTCCACATCACTTCTTGGGTTTTTGAGAGAAGAAAGAATTGGGAACCGCCCACTCGATTTGAACAAATCTGGTTTGAGAAACGCCCATTAATTGGAAAACGTCCTTTTATTTGCTCTGCAGAGACGCCATACTCTGCATATCCTCCAATCACGTGTCAGTATGCAAATGAGCATGCTAATTATGCCGCTCTCTCTCTCTCGCGCGCTGTCTCACGCAGACACACACAGACCTCTCCTCCTCCTCCGCCTCCCCCCCACCCTCCTGCATAAAGCCAGAGTCCGAAGCTGGGTGTGTGCGTGCGCTGCGTGGACTTCACCGCAAACTCTCGCACGCACTTCAATGGGAGCGAACAAGAAGCTCGTGCACTGGTTGCAGTGGTTCACCGTCTTCACGCTCTTGTTCATCGTGGGCTTTATCATCGGTAAGGTTTCGCACGTGCTTGTGGGGGTGTGAGGGAGTGTGAGTGGGAGAAAGAGAGAGTTTTCTCTGACTTCCAGCGGGTGGCTCGTGCAGCGCGAGGCAAAAAAAGAGAAAAGGCGTCGGATTCGGTGGCCAGCTGTGCGGCTGCACGAGCCCAGCGTAGGAACTTTTACATAACAGCATAATGTTGCTTGCTTGCTCTCTCTCTCTCTCTCTCTCTCTCTCTCTCTCTCTCTCTCTCTCTCTGTGTGGCCGGCCCTCCAGTAACCGTTAACCCCAAACAGATTGCTTTCTCAACATTTAACTGCAGAAAAAATCGAATTAATCTATTCAGTAAGACTTTTCATTTAAAGACCTAAGGAGGTTTGGACTCTAATACAGTGTGTGTAAATTATGAAAAATCTACAGAATATATACACGTACATGAGCATCTCTCTCTCTCTCTCTCTCTCTCTCTCTCTCTCTCTCTATATATATATATATATATATATATATATATATATATATATATATATATATATAAATAATATTATATTGCATGTGTGTGTGTATACTAGATAAATACCAAATATAGGATCTTGGTTTCATCACAGCAAAAAACACATCTTCACTGTGTCACTCTTGTTTTGTTGTTGTTGTTGTTGTTTTGAGCACGAATCTCCTCTGACTCCTGAGAGAATTTTACTCGAGTCGTCTACGAGAAGACGAGCACGGTGGGGTTGATGGTGGTGTTCGGCGTGAACGCTGACGCTTGGGAAGCCGATCTGTTTGGACAGAGTGTACAGATGATAAAGTGAGAGAACTGGACAGACTAAAAGATTAAAGCGCCGCTGCAGCACTGCAATGAATAATAAATCCCAAAGCATGGATTCCTTTTTAATCTGAATTATTGAGCAATCTCACCATGAGTAGATCGCTCATGGTGTTTCATTGATTTTCGTGAACTTTTCACAAAATAGCTGATAAATTATTGACCCGTACCTACCACACAGTGTTTTATTTTAGACTCTCGGAAGCGGACGTACTCTGATCTTCGGACCCTTTGTATGCGAGCGTTAGAGCAGGGGAGTGAAGACATCTCGGACAGTCCAGCGGTTTACGCTGTCTTTTCGTCCTAGGGTGGTTCGCGAGACCTGCCGACACGCAGCATGAGAAGCCGACACGTGACTTCCTGCGGGAGTTCCTGGAAGAAATCCGTGCGGGAAACATCAAACAGTATCTTAGGTACACACAAATACACGCACGCGACTTTCCCATACGTACCTTAGCTACAGTAGATCATCTCGCTTGCTTCTGCCCGAACAGGAAGTTCACTCATCTGCCCCACTTGGCGGGAACGGAGCAGAACCTGCGATTGGCCGAGCAGATTCGCAAGGAGTGGCTAGCGTTCGGGCTCGACTCGGCCGAGCTCGTGTGGTACGATGTTCTGCTCTCGTATCCGAACGCGACCAGGCCGAACTACATCTCTATAGTCGACCAGCACGGAGACGAGGTACACCCTGCACAGTACAACACCCCGTCCTCCTAACTAATCCTAATCCAAGCCCCTCATCCATAACTCCGAACACGTTTCAGGTTTAGAAAGCGCCACTGACGGGTACAGTACATCTGTACACTCAATTCGGTGGCTTCCTATAAGCTAAAATACAGTGTAATCTTTTCAAATACAGTCCGTAACGACGATTGAGGTGAGAGAGTAATCCCAGAGATACGTCAGTAATAATTATGAGTTTAATCTCAAGCTTCAGATGAGCTGGTTCTATTGAGAGGTTCGTCGAAATAAGTATTTTGTTTAAAACGATGTAGCGGCTGAAGCTAGTTATATATTACATCTATTCTAGAGGTGTACATTAACGCTGACGTGAGGACTGGAACAAAAAAAACAGACCTGTAATTATTAAACAGCAGACCTGGATGCACATGACTTTGTGACGAAGATGATGATGATGAAAGTTTCTTAGCAACCGCACTTCTAACGGAGACGTTCGTCGTGAACTCGGCAGCGCACACGCACACACGTGTATCTTCGTAAAGAGGAAAAACGACCGTGGAAAGGACAAAGGAAATGAAGAAAGTCATTGAAACTGCAATGGAGGATGATTGATGTTGTTTTGCTTTCTTTTACCTCCTCCAGATTCCTGTCAGCTGAACCGCCCACCCACCACGTGACTACGTGTGCGTGTGCGTGCCGTGACTTTATCGTTTATGATGTCACGAGACCGCACCCGTATGAAAATATAGCACTGTACGTCTTTAAACCGTACCATGAACGCCGTTCAGTAGAAGATGGATTCTCCAAACCGGCAGCTCTGACAGCAGGTCTGGCTGTAATTCAACGTCGCCGGTTTTTATGAACGCGCTCGTTCTAATGCGCTGTCGTTTCTATAGTAACATCTTACACGGGTGGCTTGTGCGGTGGACGCGCCAGATGTTCTAATACTTATAATAAACGTTTAAAAAAAATTAAAAAGTGTGGTTAATTTAACAAAGAGTGTCGCGATGGTGACGTTTCCCGTTATTGAAAATGTTAATCGGCGTTTTCGGAAGGAGTCTCCACTTTCAGTGCTTTCTAACGGGACGTTTAGGTTCTCTTGGTAAATTAAAGGCTGGTGACGGAAGACGGTTATGACTTAAGCGATAACAAGAATTAACCTCTACAACATTTAAATGTGACTATAATCAGATAATAAATTGAAAAACAAAGAAACATTTGATTTGATTTAATGAATGTTGTAAACGTTGACAAGTTGCTGTGGTTTAAGGGGAATAAAAGACTTTGGGGATGTGCCGTAATGGTGGTAACGGTATGGCACCGCCCTGCGGATGATTATTTTCCTACGATGCCATGCCCCCGTGTTTTATTTCCTCACGTCCTACGGTATACTAATGGTTACGACTTTGAATACTATCCGTGTAACTAACAGAATAAACGAAACGTATTAATAAAATTCTGGCAAAACAGTACGTTTATAATCGAGTAATAGAATTACCTGTGAAGAGCTGTTACTATAGAAACGATAAGGTATTCGTTTAAATCCGTCAACACCTCCTGACCAATCTGATTTGCAAATTCAGCAGCGCTGTGGATTGATTATACGGAAATAAATCCCACCGCCGCAGTTAGTCGTCGTCGTCATTAATAGTGTGTTTATGTTTACACACACACAGGTCGTGAAGTCGTCTCTGGCTGAACCGGTACCTGAGGGTTATGAGAACGTGAGTGACATCGTTCCTCCGTACAACGCCTACTCTGCACAAGGACAACCAGAGGTAACGATGCACACCGGCCCGGTCCGCCCTGCTACCACGGACCCTGACGGTTACATGGCTGTATTGTATATTGTATAGAAGCCCTTTTCCACCACGGAGAGGAAAATAAAAGGTCGTATTTCTCAAACATTGAGACGTCCAGTTGGCGTTTAGTGAGACACAAAGAACGCACGGATAAAGCATCAGTCATTCTCCATTATAAACAGGCTATAGCTAGAAGATCAACACTCAGAGTCAAGGACAAGACGAGGAAAACCAGACGCTAGCGCACGCTCGTTACCTGAAGCTGGTCACATTTAAGGTACTGCGTCAAGTGAAAGCCTCAATTACGAGGAAAAAAACGTCCGGATTGTGAGATGTAAACTCTTAATTTGCAAGAAATAAAGTCAAAATTGTGCGATTATGAACCCGCAATTATGAGGAGAAAAATTACATTGTGTAATTACATTCATTTTGATTTTTTTCCCCTCCGTGCCGGAAATGGGCTTCCATAGTATTGAAACGTACGTTTGCGGGAAAAAACACACACAAAAAAAACAACCTCAAGCTAGCTAGCTGATGGTACAATCTAGCTAGCTAGCTAAGGATCCGTCACTGGAATGTGTTAACTAAACATAAATATCAAGCAAGCGAAGAGCTCCTTAAAAAGTAAACTGTAAAAAGTGAGTTCAATGAAACGTGCTAGCAAGAAGAAGAACCGATTAGCATTAGCGTCTTCGAGACCTCGAAAGCGGATTCTGTGAACCTCGCGATCGCCATTTTGTCTGCTCTGTATACTGAATTAGCATTACAGAAGTTTGTAGTCAAAAAATGTTTGGTATTATGTAGTAATTATCACAGCGATTAAATAAAACCCAAGCCAGCGTTAAACCGTGTGGCAATTTCAAGCAGTAGAAATGCTAACTAGCTCAACACTGTGCCTCGAGTGAACTCCTCAGATTTGACGGTAGTATCGCTGACGGTGTACTGTTAGCTGCACTTGCTTCCTTGTTCCGTTAGCTCCGCTCGGTTCGCGAACACGCCGCCGTGCTGTTCACACGAGTGAGCTAGTTATATGCCTCAGCCATTGCTCTCAATTAGCATACGGCGCATGTTAGCATAGAGTAGGTTCTGACATGCACATGAGAACGTGTGTAACTAATCTACACTAAACACTGCGCAGGACCGACTCGTCTGTGTGTGTCCTCAGGGCGAGTTGGTGTACGTGAACTACGGCAGGACGGAGGATTTCTTCAAACTGCAGAGGGAGATGGGCATCAACTGTACGGACAAAATAGTCATCCTCCGATACGGCAAAATTTTCCGAGGCAATAAGGTGAGCAAAGAAGAATCGGCTGCGTTCCGATCCGTTCTGCTTCGAACTTCCCTCGTTCCCTTTCTCCCGGTTCCTGCTTGCTTCACTAAAAATTTGACTAAACTTGGTAGCAAGAAACTCGCGTACCTGTTCGAGACCGAGCTAGGTGATTCTCTCCACACGGCCGGCATTTAGTTTGCTCTCTGAAATGAAACATGGAGGGTAATGTAAATATACCCAAACAATGCACACTGACACAAAGACTGGATGCAGTGTGTAAGTTTAAAAGGTACGATAGCGAAAGTTTTGATTTTATTTTTTTTCTTCTTCTTTCTTACTTGTTCTACAGAACTTTCAGATTATTTCTACATGATTTAAAAAAAAAAGAAAAAGAAAAAACAGTTTAGGTCACGAAGTGTATTAAGTGGCTGAGGAATCCTGTTTGGAAAAGTGAATTCGGATCCGGAATGCTCGTTTGTGATTGGATGGGCCTCTTCTCCCACTGTAGATCCTGGGGGCGGAGCTTCATGGACATAGACTTGAATCGGCGTGGTCTCAAGGAGTAAAAAAAAAACAATAATTCAAATGTTCAAACCATCAGAGATCTAATCTTGGGGGGAAAAACTCTTACCTATTGCACCTTTGAAGTTTAATGAACTCACCTTAAAATGTCCAAGTCATCAATGTTAGCTTGTGGTTGTCATCTAGAATTTGTCAAAGATCTATCTTTTTGATAAATTAGCTCGTCAGTTTCTCTCCAAACTTTACCTGGATATGCTAGGTTGCAAGATTAGCCTGCATTCACGCTAGCATGGTGCTTCACCGGTGTACTTCGGGTCTTGTGGGCATGTAGCAATCAGTAAGGTGTGTGTGTGTGTGTGTGTTAGGTAAAAAACGCCATGTTAGCTGGTGCCAAAGGCATCGTGTTTTACTCAGACCCGGCGGATTACTGCGCAGAGGGTGTGAAGCCGTACCCTGAAGGATGGAACCTGCCGGAAGGCGGCGTACAACGGGGCAACATCCTGAATCTGAACGGGGCCGGAGACCCCTTAACCCCCGGCTATCCCGCTAAAGGTGCGCTAACTTATCCTCCACACTCTTCAAATTAAAATTCTTCATTATTATTACATTACATATTTATGGTATGTTCTGGATTTATCTCGTAAATATTAAAGTTTTTTTTCCCTCTCCGTAGAATACACTTACAGATTCAGTCAAGACAAGAGGGTGGGGCTTCCCAAAATTCCAGTACATCCTATTGGCTACAGAGATGCTGTTCATCTGCTGAAGTGAGTCAGATTTAATGCAGAACATGATCCATAATGACGTGTGTGTAATTTTTAATACCAGTGAATCTGCTGTAGGACTAAGTTGTGATGTCACTTCCTCGCTTCCTGTAGGAATATGGGCGGAGCGTCTCCGCCCCCTGACTGGAAAGGAGCTCTGAACGTGTCGTATCGTATCGGACCCGGGTTCATCGGTGACTTCGCACTAAAGTGAGGCGACGACACGGCTCTGTCCCAAATACTATTTCCTCCTCTTCCCTCACCGCAGCTGCTAACCCTCGTGTGTTTCGTTTCAGTAAAGTGCGCATGAACGTGCACAGCTACAAGCAGGTGACCCGGATCTACAATGTGATTGGCCAAATAAGAGGAGCGCAGGAGCCAGGTGCACACACGTTTCCAGTTAACATCAAACACACACACACACACTCTTACCACTTATGTAAACACTTACATGTTTAGCGTGTGTGTGCGCGTGTAGATCGGATCGTCATATTAGGTGGTCATCGTGACGCGTGGGTGTTTGGGGGAATCGATCCTGTGACTGGAGCTTCAGCAACACATGAGACAGTCAGAGCAGCTGGGAAACTCCTGCAGAAAGGTCTCACACACACACACACACACAATGCTATTAACACAGTAATTCCACAGTACTTGCATCAATAGTGCAGATATTACAACCTGTGTGTGTGTGTTTGTGTGTCAGGCTGGCGGCCCAGGCGCACACTGATCTTTGCTAGTTGGGATGCTGAAGAGTTCGGCCTGCTGGGATCCACAGAGTGGGCGGAGGTGAGAGAGCAAGAAATTATAGTGGGTGTTTATTAGTATGTGAGTGTGTAACAGTGTGTGTGTGTGTGTGTGTGTGTAGGAAAATGCTAAAATGCTCCAGCAGAGAGCTGTAGCATACATCAACGCAGACTCCGCTATTGAGGGTGAGACACACACACACACACACGCACACACACACACGCACAGGAAATGCATCAATATTTCACTTGGATTGACTATGTGTGTGTGTGTGTGCGTGTGTGTGTATAGGTATGTACACGTTGAGAGTAGACTGCACTCCGTCTCTACATACACTGGCTTACAACATCACCAAACAGGTGGGTCAAAGGTCAACGGTTGGGTTTCGAACGTTCTGGGTTTCGCCGGCTAATGCTAAGTGATGTGTGCGTGTGTGTGTGCGTGTGTGTGCGTGTGTGTAGGTGATGAGTCCAGAGGAAGGGGAGGAGGGAATGACTCTGTACGACAGCTGGCACAAACGAGACAACTGGACTGATAATCGGGACGCGCCCCGGTGAGAGCCAAGCACCGCCCCTTTCTTCTCTTATTCTCACACACATTTACAAAACCTCAGCATGGGGAGGGCTGGACACACAGTCACTAGTATGTGGTTTGTAACTGAATGTGTGTGTGTGTGGGTGTGTGTGTAGGATCAGTAAGCTCGGATCAGGCAGCGATTTCGAAGCGTTCTTCATCAGACTGGGAATTGCATCCGGGCGAGCGAGATACACCAAGAACAGAGTAAGAGAGAGAGAGAGTGTGTGTGTGTGTGTGTATACATGTCTTGCATACACTTACGGTGTGTGTGTGTGTGTGTGTGTGTGTGTGTGTGGTACCACAGAAGACGGAGAGGTACAGCAGTTATCCAGTCTACCACAGCGTGTACGAGACGTTCGAGCTGGTCGAGCGTTTCTACGACCCCACCTTTCGCCGCATGGAGGCGACGACACGTGTGCGAGGGGGTGTGGTTTTCCGCTTAGCCAACGACCCTGTGCTGCCGCTGGACTGCAACGAGTATGCCCTCGCTCTCTCTCAGTACACACACACCATCCACCGGCTCGCGCAGAAACACCCGCAGGAGATGGAGCGCTACGCCGTGACGTTCGGTGAGACACACACACACACACACACACACACACACACACACACACACACACACACTCTCTCTCCATCACTCTTGTTTAATCTGAAATCCACAGGCTTGTACAGAAGAGTTTTGGCTTATTGGAAGCTCAGAATGCTGAATAGGAAACTCAAGTGTGTGTGTGTGTGTGTGTGTGTGTGTGTGTGTGTGTGTGTTACAGATGCTCTGTTCTCAGCAGTGGACAATTTCACACAAGCGGTACAGGGGTTTCAGCAGCACCTGAACACACTCGACACAACCAAGTAACTAACACACAAACACACACACAAACACACACACACTCACTCACACACACACTCACACTACTATACAGCAAATCTCAAACATCAGTGACATTCCGACACCCACTAACGCTTCCTCTGCCTCTCTCTGTATTTCTCCATCTGTCCATCTCCCGGTCTCTCACTCCCTGTCTCTCTTGCTCTCTGTTCCTCTCTGTCTGTATCTCTCATCACTGTCTTTCTGTCTCTATTTGCCTGTCTGTCTCTCTCTCGATCTTTCAATCTTTCTCTTTCTAACTCTGTTACTGTCTCTTTCCCTTTCTATTCCACTCTCACTATCTGTCTCTCTCTGACGCTCATTCTTCATCCGTCTCTCAATCTCTTGCTGTCTTCCCATCTCGCTTTCTGTCTTTTTTTTTTCCTCTCCGTCGGTCTCTCTGTCCCCATCTTTCTATGTCTCTCAAATTCTCACCTTCCCCATGTCTCCGTCTCCCCATCTGTCTCTTTCTGTCTCCCCCTCTCTCTATTATTTTCCATCTGTCTCTCACCCGCTCTCAATTTTTCACTGTCTTCCTGTCTCTCTCTCTCTCTCTGTGTCTCTCATTCTCCATCCTTCTGTCTCCACGCTGTGTTACCATCTCTCTCTTTCTCTCTCTCTATCTCTCGGTCTCTCCTTCTCCATCTCTTGCTGTCTTCCCATCTCACTTTGTCTTTTTTTCTCGGTCTGTCTCGATTTTTCTCTCGTTCTCCATCTGTCTCACTGTGTCCCTTTCTGTCTCTCTCAGTTCTCTCTCAGTGCGGATGGTGAACGATCAGCTGATGTATCTGGAGCGGTCGTTTATCGATCCTCTCGGCCTTCCCGGTCGACCCTTCCACAGGTAAACACGTCTCACCTCATGATGTCATCGACACGACACGGACGGCTGCGTCTCTTTACACTTCCGTGCACAAAGTTCGAAGAACGAGGCTTGAACATCACAGGACGGGGACATGACCGAGAACAGAGGAAGGGAAGTGAACACGTTGGACGTTTCAGCTCGCTGTAGTGTACAGGGAAGGGAAGGGAGGGAATCTCGTAAAATGAGACAAAGCCAGGTTTTGTTTTTCTGTCTCTAAAAGAGCTCCCTCTAAGGGACGAGGACAGAATGAGTATTAGATAAGGTCAAGCTTTTACACTTCTGCTCATGTAGGCATTTGTTGTGTTTGCTTTTGGTTTTTTCCCCCCACAAACCGCTACAGATGAAGGAGAAGGAAATCGACAGACCCGAATGAACCGAAGGTGGGGAAGTTGCGAAAGCTGTACGTCTCATTTTTCTCTCTGTCCTGCAGACACGTGGTGTTCGCTCCCAGCAGCCACAATAAGTACGTGGGCGAGTCGTTCCCCGGGATTTACGACGCTCTGTTTGACATCGAGAACGCCGCCGAGCCTGAGAGAGCCTGGAGCGAGGTGAAGAGACAGATCAGCATCGCTGCTTTCACCGTCAACGCCGCCGCCGATACGCTCCGCCCCCTTTGATCTCTCTGACCTCAAGACCATCTTAGCTTACGCTCAGGCCACCTGAGATTTTCTCCTAAATTTGAATCATTACCAGTTCCCTTCCACAGAAAAATCAAACAACCGTCGCAACATGACAGGACGCTATCCGCCCACTTCTACATACAGACGCCCAGGATGGAGTGGAGAGCAGGTCCGAGCAGCGACCGCTGTGGTTCCGTCACGACTGAATATGCGACTCTGATTGGTCGGAGGATGTCGATTAGTTTTCTATAACAGCAGCTCTGAGAGTAGTGCAGCTTCGAATCACAGGTTTATTCATTATTAATACGTTATCACGTCTACGCGCCGGGACGCCACGTAATCTTAGACTAACAGTAATCTAATCTTAAAAAACACACTATTGTTATTTAACAAATATAAATATATACACACTGTGATACGACGAATCTTTCTTTGAGATGTTTCTGCAACATTTATGGAACAAGTCTCCAGTTTCAGGTTGCTGTGTTGTTGGAGGAATAAAACAACTTGGATGTGCAGTTACGGGAAAAGAATCAACTTTAACAGTAATCTCCGCTTCACCAGCCCGTAGTTGATTTTTTATTTTTTTTCCTAAAGCAGCACTGCGCCAAGTGTTCTATTCCTTATCCAATCAAATCAGTCGATCAACGAGTCGTGTCGTGGAGACTAGACAACACTCGCAGGCTCGTCCTCACAGGTGAAAAGCTTTATTACAGAAGAAAGAAGGACAGAATAATGAGAGCGCTCTGAGGCGCTTATGGTAAACATCTACTATATACATATATATGAAGCGCAGGGCACGAGACACTTCTACGTACCGATAAGGAGCAGTGTGAGGTACTTCAAACAGGCTTTGTTTCAGGGTCGAACCTTTAACAGAATAACATGTCTCTGTAAGCAGATAAACATTCTGTACTAATCTAAATGACATGACCTTCTTTGACGTTATCCTCTGATGAACATGAACAAAACTACTACGAAGTAAAAATGTATCATTTCCTCTCACGGTAGCTTTTTAAAAATCATGTTTTGTTTGTAATTAAAAAATAATTCTTACAATGACCCACATCCATGCTACACGAGTTCATGGTGTCTGTGATCATCCTCTGGGTTTGTGGAGGTCAGACAGCAGGATTGTGTGAGGAGAAAGAGTCGCATTAAGAGTAAGCTCTGTGGCATTTATGGAATTCGGAAAGTCGTACAGCGTGCACGGAGTTTCAGTGACGTTCGGGGTACGCACCGGACCTCTTACATAGAGACGGCTTTGTTTCTTAGATTTGACTACATTTTAAAAGCCGTGGTTACGGCTTTTTGTTTTTTAAACCCGTCATATTAAAAATTAATGACAAGATAAAGCATAGCCAATGAGGGGTCTGCAATCTTTAAGAATGTAGTTCGCTGACATCATTTATTAAATAAGAGCTTCTTTTGCTTTTGCTTTAACCTGATCAGAAATTTGGACGAAGACTTTCAGCCTATATGGGGTAATTCCCAGCTTCACTGCTTTCCGTATCCTACGTTCGCTCATATTCATAGCACCTCGCATATTTAATGAGGTCACAGCTGTAGACTTGTTCGTTGGCCGTTTGTAGTAGGTTTAAAAAAACTTGTTATAGTGAGCTGAGGAAATGATCTAGAAATAAGCATCGGGACTTCTCACTTGAGCTGTTAGACCACGGTCATGACGTGGCCGTCTTTAGAGTGATGAGGGTTTAAGATCAAGTTCATTAGCTGATCGCAAACCTGCAAACGAAATATTATGCAAAGTGTAAAGTAACATTAGGTAAACTATTGGAGTGAGGATTATGCTTGTGATTGGCTAATTGTTACCTTAAAAATTTAAGCCCCGCCTCTTGTTGGCCCAGAGAGCAAAATCAGGAGGTGCGTTAGATTTATGCTTGACTCTCACAGTGTCCATCGTTTATGGGTGTTCTCTACCATCGAGTATGTTAATTAGACAAAAAAAAAAAAAAACCTAAGCAGTGCATTCTGGGATTTCTTTCAAAGTGCACAAGGGAGAGTCAGCGAGGGCACAGGGAAATGCAGCAAGGCCCACAATCAGACCTTTGTTTATTTTATTTTTATTATTAGACATTCTTACTATCTGTAAAAGGTTCAGGAATGCCTCAAACGTCTTAATGTTGACTATCCAATCAGCTCACTACTCATTAACATATTACTGGAATATATTACCCATCATGCTTCTGTGAATGGGACTATGAATGTTCAAAAGCTATCTTGCCCAATTAGCAAAACATACAACAATAATTTGGGACACAGTTGACACACAGTTTTCACATTCCTGTACCCCTCTAGCATCTTTTAAGGAACAACGGTAGTCTGCGAAGGGCAAATGAGACGGAGCCAAAGTCTAGTGTGAAAACTGATGCGTGGTGATTAAATCGAACACAAACGAGAAATGAGTGTGTGCACGTGTGTGTACAGTACAGAAATACAGCGTGTGTTGTTCTGAGCTAGCTCTCTTAACAGTCGGTACACTGTCAGTCCTTTTTTTTCTTCTACACACACTCCTTTGCTTTCTTCTCATTGGTCGATACAGGAGTGGGCGGTGGCAGTTCGAGCCGCGCCCACGACATCGGCTCCGCCTTCTTCATGACTATCTCGATTTTGGCAGCCATCATGTTCGTGGCACTCCTGCTGACATCAATGACCTGCCGGGACACAACAGAACAGTGACCTCACTTCTACCTTCTCACTGAAACACGTTAATCAGTGGTCATTGTTTCTCTTTCTTTGCATTCTGATCGGTCAGCATTCTCTGTGCTGTGATTGGTCTACATTTACAGTTCTCTGTGCTCTGATTGGTCAAGGTTTCATGTTCATTAGTGCGGAGTTCTGGTACACTCACCCCCCAGAGACTGATATTCTGTTCAAACTCCTTCTCTCCCTCAAAGATCACTCTGATACACACCTACCATGGAGAACACACACACACACACGGTTTAAAGTAAGGGCAAACAGTCATTTGTACAAAATCACACACACAGGAAGAATGTAAGTGTCAACACACACACACACACACACACACACAGTATACACAAACTCACCTTGGTGCTGTTGGCCTGTACTGAACACAGCTCTGGGTTGGAGTGTTTTGCATAGATGGAGATGGTCACATGACTAGCAGTCTGATGCCAATCAAAGCGACACGGTACCACCTTCTTCCCCTACACGCACACACACCCACACGCAGCGAGTCAAAATAATGTCATGCTTGATAAGAATTTCAGAGACTGTTCACGTGTGTGTACGTTTCCCTTACACTGTCGTTCCTCCACACGTGATCTCCTGTGCTGCATCCCTCCTGAGAAAGAAATGTGTTGAAGTCCGACGTTTTCCTCCGACAGCAGCTCCAGTATTTCATCCTACACACACACACACGTTACTCGCACTGAATAGAGGTTCCATACAGTAGTGTGTGTCTGTTTCTCTCTCACCCCTCATGGAAGATGGGAAATCCTGGATGAAACACACACTTGTCCTGGTCAGTTGCTGGTAAAGAGAAAGTCTGAAAGAAACACACACACACACACACACACACACACACACACACACACACACACACACAGAGTATTTCACACTCCATAATAGCTGTTAGACCATAAAGAAGCAAGAGGGGTGTGTTTGTGGTACCTTAGAGCAACCCCTGTTTTTACACGCTGTTCCAATTTTCACCTCATTCCCCTCATCCTCTGCAAAACACACACACACACCATGATCAGGCTGTGGTCATTGAGCCTCTCGGTTCCGGTGAACTGTTCTGATTGGCCGAGGTTTACCTTTCTCTGAAATCTGACTGGATTCTGCTAGTTTGAGGTTCTGGAGTGCCTGTCTCAGAGACGGAGACACTTTCTGCTGCAGTTCCACCAGTGGCTCATCAGCACTGAAACACACACACACACACACACAGAGGATTAGTGATATCTATTAGAGTGTAACATTATACTCTGAACTGTAATGGTGTGTGTGTGTGTGTGTTGGAGCTCTGTACCTGGGTCTCTGGATGAACTCCACGGGTTTAGGAGCCTGTATGACGTATTCATTAAAGCGCGGTTTCAGATCCTCCAGCTCCTTCTTCTCTCCTGAACTCTTCACCTCGGGCTTCACCGGCTCGGGGGGTTTCTCCTTGTTATGGTGACCTTTAGTGCAGCCCTGGAACACAGACACAAACAACCAACAAGCTCTAGTACAGAACCACACCACGACATGGTTCTAGAATACCAACAAACCGTTCTAGAACTTGTAACAACACCATATTTAAACAGAGTCCCACAACAATACAATTTTAAAAGAGAATTTAGGGGGGAAAAAACTTAGAAAAAATAGGTTCATAATAGTACCAAGCATTATGCCGTTTAAAACAGAGCCATGGTGTTCTAGAACATAGCTAGACAATAATACATTTCTAGAACAGAACACTGGGGGTATGCCGCTTAGAACCACTGTGTTCTAGAACAGAATCATTTTGTTCTGGAGCAGGACTATACAACAATGCAATTCTAGAACAGAACCATTTTCCACAAACTTCCAGAACCGAACCATGTGGTTTTAGAAGAAAACTAGACAACAGACAATTCTGGAACAGGACCCTGATTCTCTAGAACTAGACAACAGTACAATTCTACAACAGGACCACACAATATGAAGTTTAGAACACAACCACGTGACCATATGGTTCTAGGACAAAACCACATAATGGTGCACAATGGTTCTACAACTATTAATAACACAGTTATAGAACAGAACCACACAACACATCGCTAAAACAAACACACTACCAGACGAGAACCACACAGTTCTAGAAGAGCAGCACACACCACCACATTTCTTAAATACCGAGCTCTATGACAATACACATTAGTTCTAGAACAGAACCATGCTGTTCTAGAGCAAACAATACAACACAACAAAGTTCTGGAAAGGTCTGTGACAACAGAACCACGTTGTTCTAGAACACACACACACACAACTACTTTAGCCAAACCCAAGTGGCTTGCAGTGCATTGTGGGATTTCACCGTTCAAGGGCTCTGGATACATTATTTCAGTAAAGCTCACGCAGTACAGTGCTACGTAGTGAACACGGCGAGGTTTGAGACACAGCCGTGCCTCAGAGCTGCTCACTTACAGCGATGCTGAGGAAATCCGAGAAGTCCGTAGTGCGTCTCTTGCAACATGACCAACCCTGTGTTACACACACACACACACACACACACACACACACACACACACACAAGAATGTTAAGTCAACCATTTGCTGTAACTATGCAATGAAAGAAAGCACATTAAGGCTGTTGGGCGACTTACTTTCAGGGCATCATGGAAAACCGGAACTCCAGGATGGTAAGTGCACGCGTCTGGAACGAGACATGAGCACGTTTCTTCTCAGAGTGGCTGAAGATAAAATTGCTCGACAGCTATTACATAATTACGAAGATATTTCTTTTATTACAACCACACCGATTTACAAATGGTCACAATTTTTATTTAGCTCATTTATTAATAAAGGACACGTGACCTTTTTTATTTTTATTTTATCCATTTATAGTTACGTTCCCTGTTGTGGAACGTCCACAAAACGAGTTCCTGTTCTCACGTACGTTAAAGCAGCTATAAACGTTCTTTCCCTCAATCTCTCTCGTTTGCGCTCTCTCTCTCAGATACAGACAAAAAAAAATTGGCTTATCGAGATCCTGAGGAACCTCAAAGTGTCAAATCCTCTGTCCTGAACATAGAAAATGTAAACACACAGCTTTACCTCTGAATGTTAACAAATCAAGCACTAACACTGGAGACTCCTTCCAGAAAAATGGTAATTACGCATCTTACAGGAAACATTATCAGACCAATGACTAAAGATACCAAATGTTATGTCTAGTGGACACCAATAACAATAATGGTATTTGTAGAGGAAACCATTAGAATTCCTGTGATGGTTTCTATTGTGAAACCACCCCCGCATATCAGGGCACTTGGAATGTAGTGGAGAAAGTATGAAGTCACAATTTACATATTTATATCCGGAAGATACGCAAAGATACAGTTAAAAAAATACATGTTAATTAAAATACTGTTGACTTTTTTTTTTTCCTTTAACTGTAGTTACAAAGTTAGCCACTAATTTCACTGAAAAAATCCTCTGTCTCACTCAGCTTCATTTACTCCAGAAATCTGTTTTTAATACATTTTAAGACCTTTTCTAAACTATGAAACTTTCTTCTTATTACAGACAGACGTTTACATCTAAAATAAAGCGAGTTTAATGTTTGTGTAGATCCCGTTATCCTTACTTTAACCTTCCCACATTTAGCTTTAGCTCAACGCCAGACCAAACGGTCAAAAATACATCAAATAAATTAGGAAATTGTATTATCTTACCTTCCGGATTGTTGTCCGGGTCAAAACGCTGCCCACATCCTTTGTTATAACAGAGTAAAGACATGACATAAACTCACAAAACGACAATTTTGAGCTGAAGAGAGAGAGAGAGAGAGTTTGATTTGAATTCCCGTACACAAAAATAAGTTACAGAGAAGCACGCGACCGACAGCGCTATTGTATTGTGAGCCGGCTCGCGCGCTCCTTGACAGGCTTCCGGGAAACCTCGGAACATTCCGGAAACTTCGCGAACTTTCGTAGCGAGTTCGGGTGTACTCGGGCATCTCCGTACAGAATTTCTCACAGGCGTTCGAGAACATTCGACGAAAATCTGGAATTCTTACACCAGACTGCTGAAATCCCACTTTGCAGCTTTAAAACGGTATTTTACTACCAAATCTCCCTTTTATTCGCCATTGTAAGACCAGTTACACAGGATGTGAAATATAAATCGGTAGGTTTTGGTGTGAATTGTATGTCAAATTCAAATACATCTTCTCCATCTAAACAAGCTTGTTGGTGATTTATTCAGAAATAATAAATCCATGTATCGAGAGTACCATTCAACTAATGAAGAATTTTCATTCTCAGCCCAAATGAGTAGCCGATTATTCGATATTTTCAGTGATGTTTGGATTGGGGTTCACCGTTTTTAAATCAGACGCATACGCTTAAACCTAGATGTTCTGGTACTAAGCAGTCTGACGTGTAAACGCTCGTAAGGTTCTACACGTTAACGTATCCATTTCTGTTCGCACGATCCCTTGAAATAATTACACAAATAGTAAAGCGTTGGGTCAGTTTTTGCACTGAATCCCTTCCTGATGAATTAAGCTCCCATATAAAAGTCAATCTTTGAATGTGGTTTAAGTGGGAATTGGAAATATGGGATGGAAGAGAAGGGGTTGGGAGAAGATGGGCTGGGAGAGAATGAGTGGGATAGTAGAGAATTGGATGGGACAGGACAAGACGGGACAGAATAGGATGGGATAGGATAGGATGAAGTAAGATGGGACGGGATGGGACAGGATTGGATGGAATGGGATGCATTGATCACAACTGCTCTTTCCCCCTTAATGACACTCCTAAAACAAGCTCAAAAATGCAGATTTAAATGAGGTGGGACAGCAAAATGGCATTTATTATGACACAGGTAAGCTCAGACATCTCCCAGATGTAATTTGTCGAAGGAAGGCTGTGAATTATCCACCTGTTCACCTGCAGTGATAAACAAACAAACAAACAAACAAAAACACAAAAAAAACACATTCACAGCTGAGGAGAAGCACCAATCCCATTTATTCTCATCACTCCCATACACACATGAACATTTATTGTCAAATGTAAACAGGAAGTTGTCTTTTTAGATCTAGTAATGGACCACACCGAACTGTGTGTGTAAGATACTCCCACTATCATATGTTCAAAATTCCTCGCTGTTTAGTGTCCTTAGTAGACGTCCAATTTATGGCTACTTTATTGGGTCAACGAGCCATAAATATCAGTAATGAGGAAAGTCTTATTCTGTCAGTGGGCGATGTAGTGTGCAAATGCCCAAACTCAACTGGAGCAAGGACGAAGGTGCCATTCTGTTTTGAAGTAGGATAACCATTTGGGATGTAGTCTGGAGTAAGAGGCCAGTCATCCACCACACACACACTCACTCTAGAGGAAACGTCACAAGATTGATGGTTCTGTTCCCCTTAATAGTACTACCAAGGATTCAAGCCAGATGTGTTTTGTTACCTGCTCAAGTAAGCATATTTCTCCTGAAGAAACTTCAGGAATTTCCCTACGAGTGCGTAGGGGCGGGGCTAGCGACGCCATCGGTCTCTGATCGGTCATGCACATACCAGAGACAGCATGCACACAAGAACGTTCAAAACTAGCCTAAACATGGCAAACTAACGGTAGCGCCTCGTTCCACTCGGACACGAGGAGGCTTGTCGTCGTTATGATTACTCAAAATGGAGTGCTTTCAGTGGCATATTAGAATAGAGATCTGACAATAAATAAACAACAAATTTGACAATAACAGGCTACGTTTAAAAACGTTTCACACATGACTGTATTTTAAAAAAAAAGTTTTTATACAGCCTCATCCTTTCTACAAGCGCACTCTGGCTATCCATAATCAATGTTCGTGTCAATTAAAATAGCATTCTTTTTAAGCAGTTTTTTCCCCCAACAGCATATCGTTCACAAGCTTTTGGGGAAAATGAACTAGAAATAAAGTTATTTCGGTTTACCCAGTTGGGCTGGTTCTTGTTTTTGAATGTGCTGTGGAAAAAAACACCCATCTATCTCTCGTTAGTCAGAGGTAAACACTCATTAAAGAACTTCTCATTAAAAAATCACTCTCAATCAGACAAAATAACGAAAGCCTCTCTTCATTTAGATGTTCTGCTACTATATGAACCACTTTTTCAATCACCAGCCGATCTCCCATCAACCCTTCATGCCCTCTTCCAGCTCCGTGAGACACAGTTCCAAATTTCTACACCGCTCGGGTACGGCGTTCTCCTTTATCCTCTTCCTGGCGTACTTGATCATGTCCTCGACGCCCTTCGGCTCGGGGTGACGCTGAGGCAGCAGGTGGCCACGCAGGGTCTTTTCCGTCACGCGAGCCACCAGCCCCAACAGGAAGCGCAGGAACAGGTCCATGTGCCCGTCGCGTCTGGCGAGCACGCGGTCGATGACGGGTTTGAAAAGCTCACAGACGGACCGGTCTCTGCCGCTTCTCTGCCGCTCAAACATGTTTTCCCCGGTCATCCGAAACTTGACGTAGACGTACACGGCAGCCATGAACATCTGAAGGCTGGGGTGGACGAACCTGAAGCTCCGCCCATTCTTGTTCGTAGGTTCGTCTGTTTCGAACGAGATCCCGACTCGATGAGTGACGTCGTGGAGGTCCAGTGCCGAACGGGACACTGCGTCTTCGTAGAAGACGTTCTTTTCTTCGTTCAGCATCTTCAGCGCTAGCTCGCCCATCTTCAACAAGAAGTTTACGTCAGATTCTTTCCACTGGGATGCGTCGAACCCCGTACCAACGGAGCGCTCGATCTTCCGGTTCGTCACCACGATGACGTACTGCACGTAAAAAGTGGTGAGGGCTGGCACCGACTCTACGAACCCTCTGTTCTGTAAGCGCAGCTCGTAAACGAAGGACACGATCCAGGAAAAGAGGGGCAGATAGCAGGCGTCGTACAGACCTGGAGTACTTTTGACGCAAGCTAGGACGCGTCTGCCGAGCGTCGGGTCTTTAGTCCGTTTAGTGAAGTACTCGTCCTTCTGTGCGTCGCCGAATCCTTTCAGCTCTGTAAATCTGTAGCGGCAACCTGACGGGATTTTCCGAGCGGTGGGACAACGGACTGTGATCCAAACGCAGGCGTGAGGTAACAAGTCTCCTTTGATTAAACTAGTGAGAAGGGCGTCCGCCGGAGCAGGAGTCGTGATCTCCGTGACGATGGGATTGTTCTGAAAATCGAGGGGTTGCCTGCAGAGCTCGAGCGCATCGATGACGAAGAGCACGGCGCAGTTTTGGCTTGCCAGGAATTCCGCGTGCTTCGCTTCGGGGTAAAACGCGGCAAGAAACTCCAGGAAAGTCTGCTCCGAGTTTCGGACAAGGTGAAGGTCGCGACCCGGAAGCGCGAACACGAACTGGAAGTCCTGACACACCCGTTCCTCCGTCCAGTCCATGATGAACATCTGCACTTTCACCGTAAGGCCGACGACCGGGATGCCTGTTGTCACAACGACACGGACGCGATCTTCGCCCTCGATGGGAGAGAAAAGGTCGCTAAAACTGATCGGCAGTCCCTCGCCGGTTGGGGTTTGGGGCACAATGGGCGAGTCTACGTAGACGTGCCTGATGTAGCGCTGCTGCCCTGGGCGACTGGCTCCCTCGTAGAGACTGTAATAACGGCGCGTGTGACTGCATCTCAGCTCGAACTGCACCAACGCTGGGGAGAGAGAGAGAGAGAGTTAGAGAAGCTGTTGATTATCAGGCGCATTACAGCAGTCTTTACCTCACTTCTCCTGAACCCTACCTCTCCTGCACACGCTCTCCAGTGAGCTAGCGACAGCATGCTTGTTGATTTCATACAGCGTACGTATGGTGCTGCTCAGCGCATCTCCTTTGTCCCATTTCTCCATCATCCGGTCCACCACGCCAAGGACGTCGATCTCGCCCTCCTGCTCCAGCTGCCGGAACTCGAGCTTACCTTTACTCTGCGATCTCAGACTGCGCACGAAACACAGCAGCTCCACTGCATTCAGAGTTCTGAGAGTGTTCAGCATGGCCTACACACACACACACACACACACACACACACGTCAGAGTACTGAGATACTGCAGCACACAATGCAGCACACACTACAGCTCACTCACCGTGAACACATAGGGCAGGGAGAGCTCGTCTGCCGAATCCACCATAGGAGTAGGCGACTGTGTGGTTTCGGGAACACTGGGTTCCTCCTGAATATTCCTCCTCTCGCGGTCTTGGGGTTCTCTCTCAAGCATGTAACTCTCATTGTCTTCCATCTCCATTACTGATTCTCCTCGGTCCTCCTCTCTCCTGAAACACACACACACACCCGTTGCACAATTTTGCAGAGTGACAAGACGTCTGTAACAAAAGGAGAGGCTCACAGTCAAGTAAGAATATAGTGACAAAGTAAGCAAGAAGAGAAGTAGATAATGAAGGAATGTAAGGAAGAAATTTTGATGGTTGAAAGGGAGGGAGGGAAGGAAGGGAGGAAGAATGTATGTAAGAACAGGGAGTAAGGAGATGTGAAAAAAGAATTAAGGAGGGAGGAAGGAAGGAGGAATGTATGCAAGATTAGAAAGATGAGGGAAGGGGCATTATCAGTTGCGTACCAAACCTGACGCTGTAGAGTAACTGCTCGCTATGAAAGCAGGTTATGTTGTATGTACCTTTGTGTAGTAATGTAGACCCCCTCATTACGGACACTGGTTCGTCGGTCTTGTGTGATCGAGGTGACGCCCGTCTCTGGCGAGTCTGGCCGATTAAGCTTGACCCTGTCACACACATGGGGAGAGA